>NW_027518434.1:0-106230 GCF_051622035.1 Arctopsyche grandis
GAACCCATGCATTTGTCACGATTTGCCTATGATAAAAAAAAAGCCGCCGTCGCACTTGTGACGCTCTTTATGGCCCATAATTTATGGGGGTAATAAAGAAGTTTGAAAAGCAGTGTTAGTGTGTTGATAAAATATTATTTTTGCGTAATTATTAACGAAAAAATATAAGGTTGCGTGCCACGAGTTGCGAATCACTTACATTTCGCCAAAGCAATACGCGTACAATCCACGTTTGCAATACGATACTCGGACTGCGGTGATATTTGAATTAAATAAAAATACAATGAGAATTTTCTATGAGATATGTAATTACTAGAGGTAGGATAGTCACAGTGCTATCCATTGTTCGGCAAACCTTTAACAATGCATTTACAACCTTTGAACAATACACGGCCCCCTCAGGCTCCGGTGACTAGTAATTACTAAGAATCAATTGAAATCAATAAAAATCAATGAAAATTTAAAATAAACCAAAATCTATAGCACACGTTCTTAAAAAATTAAACTTTTTCTTTTTGTTCGATATGTCGGTGAAATTTAAAATAAATTCATTCATTTTTTTTCGAAATAATATTATATAAACCCTAATTGAGACATATTTTGTCTTAAAACAAAATATTATAGCGGGGAAATATTATGGGAAATTTCTTGTTTGGATAGCTTCCCAGAATCCAAAAGTCCCTTAATGGCCGCTTTTTCATCATCTGAGATATCTGAACCACCCATTTTTTCTTGAAAATCGATTTTTTATTTAATAAACACGGAATGAGAAATAATATTTGATAAAATAAATTTAACTCACCAGAAATATTCAAAGACAACACTGAGTGATATAAAATCACGAAAATCGGCAAATGATTTCGTGCAAAAACAATGTAGATGTGTTTTCTTCAGCCGACGCTCGAACACTGTTTTGACGATACAGTTGATACATTTCTTGCATAATGAAAAAAAAGGGTCCGATTTTTTTTGTATGGTCACCAGAAGTAACGAAATAAATTTAGGACTAATGGGTGCATTCAGTTGACGAGGGTGTTCTCAAATAGAAAAAAAAGTGAAAGTTTGCGAAAATGGCAAGAGTACCAAGTAATATGTCAGGGTACTGTTGATCAAAAATAAAATCATATTAAAATCTTCGAATGTTTTGTTAAACAAATGCCTTTTCGATGAACATTTGCTTTCGAAATTGTCCTTTTTCGTTATATAATGAACTTTAATATTTAATCGTTGCACGAATTAATTGCAATATATGATAGGAAGTGGCAGGCTGGTCAGTAGAATGTACTAATATGCAATTAAAAATATTAGTACTTATGAATAATTCCAATATTTCGGAAACTATCCCGACAGTTGTGATGTTTGGTAATAATTAGACACCGGACCCACAGCACGCCGTCCATTGTTCAATTGTTGTAAATGCTTTTTTAAAGGTTCGCTGAACCTTTTTTTTGCACTCTAGCTTTGTAAATAGAGCCAAACCGCCCCGATTCCTGGAAAAAGCACGGTCTGTATCCGTAGTCTAGTGATAATGATTGACCACCATTTTTTTTCAAAAATTTCCTTATGATGGATTCACTTTTTAAGCATATTTAGAAAACATCATACGACGGATAACACAATCCTCCAAAATTCCGCAAATATATAAGCTTGTGAAACCCCGTTTTTGGTTTTGCTAAAAGACTGGAAATACAGTCCTGACATTTTATTTTTGGTATTAATAATTTAACAACACACCCCGAGATGTAACCAATAATTTGCATTTGCGAAACCATGTCACAATCCAAGAATTGTGACGTAGTTTCACAATGTCCTATTTCAACAACGTTGTCATCATTTTCATCCTCAAAACGGTATTTTGAGGACGTTTGATTGATTTGTTGAATAGCTGATGTGCAATTCAAGATAGAACTAAGATCCTCATTTCATGGAAATTGAATACCTTTTGAGAATTATTCTAAGTGGTTAAGTAGCTTTTTGTATATTGCCTTAAATTGTCTGCTATTAGGATTATTATTGTGTCCTCCGTGCGATCTGATGTTTCCAAATAGTAATTCGATATGATCCTGGCTAAATTTATAAGTGGGAATGAATTTTAAACAGTTTTCATCTATTAAATTTTCATACAATTTGCATACAAAGCTTGAAAACTTTGTAAGTCCTAAAAATCCGGTTTTCTGATTGCTTTCTATTACGTTTTTAACGGTTTCAAAAATTTTAACCTGCACTAAACAATGGGTGCTTATACCCACGTTGTCTTAAATTTAGCGATTTTAAAATATCGAAAAGATTCATTTGAATAAATTTACAAGTAGCTTCATAATTCTTAAATAATGTTATTTGGGTTGCTAATTTGACTTTCATCTTCTGGTTTCTAAATAAAATATGACGTGACGTTAATTTATTATCTATGTCAGCGTTACCCAACCTGTGGTACGCGAAAAAAAATCAGTAATGGCGGACATGCAGAAATGAATGACTTACAATCATAAAAATAGAAATATATTTTATATGATTAATAAACATTATCTTAATTAGTCATCGTCGACGTCAATATGTACATTTGATGATCGAAATCTAGCAATCGATTTTGGAGTGCATTTTTAAATTTACCGCGATAGCGCTCCAATAAATAAATAGCTTGAATTTGACACCTGAGAACAACTCGATAATGATCTTTAATGTTGCAGATAAAATTGAAAGTATGATTAGGAAATTAGATTTTGGAATCCATGTTTCGAAAATGATCAAACTGGAGTATTTGAAACTTAATTTCATAATTACTTAATAACATAATTTCTTATCTGAAAACAAGAATAGTATGTCTCGGGATATATTTTATTTTATTTAATTGTCACAAATCAATACACACTCGCCATTACAGATTTGCTCCAATGCGACGGGTGTACGTTAACGAAATACACAATACATAAACAATCAGAAATCAGAAATACAGTAATACATACATATACAATCAGAATATATAGCATATAACAATTAATCAGAAATAATAAACTATGGATTATTGTTAGATTTTTTTGTATACAATTTTTATACATACAATAAATACGAAATTATAGAGATGTCGATAGAGATATCTATAAATTTCAGATTACTGTGTATAATTATTACAAATTATACACAGGCAGATTTTGTGACAACAGGATTAGATCTAATACCAATTTTCAGGAACCGTTTCAGCAATGATCAGATAAAATTGGCAAACTCTGATAGAGAAACGATCGATTTGGAGTCACAAAACCCCCAAATCTAACCAGCAGTGGCGAGGACTCGAACCTTTGACCTCAGTGATGCTAAATATATACGCTACCACTAAGCCAAACTGCTGGCTATGTACGTGAAAAAATAATTGAAAATTTAAAAGGGTTGAAATCGTCTTTTACGCAGTGCTTCCCCAAAACTTAAGAAGCAAACAATTGGATTTCAAACCCCATTGATAACACTGAGCAACAAAAAAAAAATACCAGAGCGGAGACTAGCCAATCCTAACTAAGTTTGACCCACTGAATTCGAATATGATAATGATTTTTGTTGGTTAGTGATCGTTTAAAAAATGTGCGATTTCTATAGTTTTTTTGGCTATTGCGGTCTAAAAATCTAGCATTGGATGTGCTCAAAGTGAGTATTGGAATCAATAGTCAGATGTTTTTCCTATTGATTGTTATTTTTTTTTGTTTTAAAATACTTATAATTAATTTTCTAGCGAATTTTAAAAGTTAAAAATGATTTTTTTTTTTTTACGGATTTTTTCTCCGTGCTATTTTGCGTTTATTTGGCTAGTTTTTTATTTCACCACATTCATAAGGATTGGTTTTCTAGTAAAGTCTCTGCTCTGGTAACTCAAAAACGTGATTTTTTGTTGCTCAGTGTAATTTATGAAATGGTGCTTACAAAATGTATGTTCGTCGAATACGGGTTTGTTGAATAGCAAGATACCGAACCACGAGGACACCTAATTTCATAATTGGTCAAATGTAAAATTTTTACGTTGCCGGATAGATGGCACTTTTGTACTAATAATTTCAAAATTATTTAAATCAAATGTGTAATATCGTTTTTGATGGTGAAGTATTTTTCCATATATCTATGTATCTAATATATAATTTCGAAAGAGACTTTGTAACTATTGTTGTTTCGCAGAAAAATAAATGAATATTCAAATAAATATTTAAAATATTTACTATGAGATTGGCCATGTTTAAGCTGTTTGTATTACAAATAACACTAGTTATAGATTGATTAGTCTCCGCTCTGATAATTTATTTTTTTGCTCGTGCTATTATACATTGATGATGATATAAATACATACGTATATTTTCGTTTGGGTTGACTAATTTTATATTTTTATTTATCAGCATCCATTTCGTAAATAAATACGACAAAAAATTTTAATTGCAGTAGTGAAAATATTGTCATGACCGAGCAGACGCTCAAAAATATTGGTGGCCCTGAAAAGGGCCGTTTGATTGTAAGGAACAGACTCGTTTATCGTTTAAGCTTTCTTTTCGGTTTTCTTGGGCAACAAGACAGCTTGGATGTTGGGCAGGACGCCTCCTTGAGCGATTGTCACTCCAGAGAGCAATTTGTTCAACTCCTCGTCGTTGCGGATGGCCAGTTGGAGATGGCGGGGGATGATTCTGGTCTTCTTGTTGTCGCGAGCGGCGTTTCCGGCCAACTCGAGGACTTCAGCGGCCAAATATTCCATGACGGCGGCCAAGTAGACGGGGGCTCCGGCTCCCACGCGCTCCGCGTAATTGCCTTTCCTCAGCAGACGATGGATCCTGCCCACGGGGAACTGCAGACCAGCTCGGCTGGAGCGCGACTTTGCCTTTCCCTTCACCTTGCCTCCTTTACCACGGCCGGACATGACGAGTTGAAGGTGTGTAGCGACGGAGTGAAAGCGAGCACGGTGCGGACTAGCGCACGGTGCGAGAGACGGCGAGCGAATGACAAAAATTTGTTTATACCCGTATTTATGAACACGACCACAACGTTCACGCTGTTGCGCAATACAGACACATCTGCCGTCGACGCGGAGGGGCGAAGTAGCCACAAGGAAATTTTAGCAGTTTGAAATTCATTCTGAAGCGTCCTCTCGTAACGACAGCATCCCTTTGGATCACTGCGATACACGATGCCACCCAAGGGGAGTGGAAAAGCCGCGAAGAAATCTGGCGGCAAAGCCCAGAAGAACATCTCGAAGGGGGATGGAAAGAAGAAGAACAAGCGCAGGAGGAAGGAGAGTTACGCCATCTACATCTACAAGGTGTTGAAGCAGGTGCACCCCGACACCGGCATCTCGTCGAAGGCGATGAGCATCATGAACAGCTTCGTCAACGACATCTTCGAACGCATCGCAGCCGAGGCTTCTCGTCTCGCCCACTACAACAAGCGCTCCACCATCACTTCTCGGGAAATTCAGACCGCAGTCCGTCTCCTGCTTCCAGGAGAGTTGGCCAAGCACGCCGTCTCTGAAGGCACCAAAGCCGTCACCAAATACACCAGCTCCAAGTAGACGCCAACGTCCTATCGTTGAAGAACATGAAAAGGCCCTTTTCAGGGCCACCAATACTCTTTACAAATAAAAATTTGGTTTAAAATTAACAGTTTCATCATTTGCATATTGGTAATTTTTTACTGCACTTTGGGTGTCATCTTTTATTCTAATGGATTAACAACTAGCGATTAGCAGTCCCAACTACCTACTTTTTTTGTTGTGTTATATTTTTTCGTACCTGCTATTTTAAAATGTCATTGCCTACTCAGTCCTAATAAGTAGTTTTATGACCGCTTCTCATAATTCTACCTTTTTTTGCATCCCCTGTGCTGTTACCTTTTTCTACATACTTCCTTTTAGCTTCACTTATTTTAAGTGTACAATATTTTTTTGCAGTTTGCCACTGATGTTTCGCATATATTGTGATCAACATGATAATAAACCACCGCAATTATTTTAGCTATTACCTCAAAGTACTTTGCACTTCTTCGAACATAAGCACTTTTTACTTCAATTTCAAGGGTCCCCTGCGAAACATCAATTCCTTTTCTGTGCGTCTTGTCGGCTTGGTACTAGGCAAACATGAAAAATGTTTAATTTTTTGAAATGAATAAAATACGTGTGCATGTGACTAATAATAATTAATCGATAAATTGGAAACAGAGTTCATTTAACGAAAAACCTGGCCAAACCGCAATAACACATTCGGGATGTTACACCAAAATTATTGTTGACTACAATAATAAGACTGTCGACATGAAATATGCTACGACTCTCATAGTTTATTTGAATCCTTTTTAAAATGGAAAATGAAAGTTTGCGAACTACTGCTACTAATAAAGACTGCGATTTACTGCTACTAATAAAGACTGTTGACGTCAAACGTGCTACGTCGCACATAACATATTTGAATCCTTTTTATTGGTGTTAAATGGAAAATGAAACAAACTCCCCCGTGAATGCATATGCACATATACCATGAACAAATTCCAAAAAAACCTAGCCTTTTGATGATGTCAAAATTGAATTTGAATCCTTTTTGAAATGGAAAATGAAAGTTTGCGAAACAAATCCCCCCCGTGAATGCATATGTACATATACCACGGACAAATTCTAAAAAAACGTTGCGTTTTGATGATGTCAAAATATTAACCAACTTTATGTAAAAGAGTTTGGTAGCCCTGAAAAGGGCTTTTTAAATTGAGTTTTACGTCAATAGGCGATGGTGGTAGTAAAGCGAGATTACTTCTTAGCGGCCGTCCTCTTGATGGCCTTGCTCTTGGCGGCGACTCCGGCCTTCTTGGGTTTGGGCGCTTTGGGTTTCTTTGTTGGGGGCTTTGTGGTGGTCTTGGCCTTAGTGGGGGTTTTAGACTTGGCGGCCTTCTTAGCCGGAGAAGCGGCGGCAGTCGTTTTCTTGGCAGCGGCTTTCTTGGGCTTGACTGCAGCGGCTGTAGTTTTCTTAGCTGCGGCGGGTTTGCGCTTCTGCACGCGTCCGGCTGCCTTGGCGGGGCTCTTAGCGGCGGCTGCGACTTTCTTGGGGGCGGCTTTGATCTTCTTAGCGGCGGGGGCGCCCTTCGCTTTGGCCTCCAGTTTGAAACTTCCAGCAGCGCCTTTGCCTTTGGTGCGAACCAGAGTGCCAGAGTCGACCGCGCCCTTCAGGTACTTTCTGATGAAAGGAGCCAGTTTGTCGGCGTCCACCTTGTAGTTGGCCGAAATGAACTTCTTGATGGCCTGGAGTGAGGATCCACCCCTTTCCTTGAGATCCGAGATAGCGTTGTTGACCATTTCCGAGGTCTTGGGATGAGTGGGCTTCTTCTGAGGCTTCTTGACGGCTGCGACTTTGGACTTCTTGGCCGGAGTCGTCGGTAGAGGAGAGGCTGCGACTGGAGATGCGGTGTCTGCCATCTTAGTTCTTCCCAGTTTGAGGATTGAAGAGAGAGTTTGAGAACGAGCGTTTCGAGTCGAGACGCGAGTGAATTTAATCGTTGCACGATCGGGGCATTGAGCGCTCGACGGAGCTCGCCGAACTTACGCGTTCGCTCTGTTCAGATTCTTCATCAAATCGTTCTCATTTCTGCTTCGCCTTGTCCCAAAATCTAGGTTTACTTAAAAAACTGCGCAATTTAATCGTTGCGTTGAAAACGGCAATCGTTTATAAGGGTTTTATCATCGTAAAAAGCTAAAATCTGTTGTTTAATTCGCATCAGCTTGAAATCAATGACTGATTCAATTTCAGAATGCATCCGCATCGTCACGCGGAGTGTCATTAAATGTGGAATAAATACACAATTTAAATGTTTACAACTGTTTTTACTGTCTAATATCGTTCTTAAATATTTAGATAAATGTCCAAAAGCTATTTCAAGTGTATAATTAACGTAATAAAGTAATGAGATGAAATTGAAACCACCAATCGTAACACACAGAACAGTCACTTCAGTCTTCGATACTCGACAATACAAATTATCATTTCTGCTTCGCTTAGTCCCAAAATTGCCAATTTTCTAAAAAAGTATTCAAATGAATCGATGTATTTAAAACAGCAATCGTAAATTAGGATTATATCGTCTTAAAATACTAAAATTCTTTATATAATTCACGTTAGCACACGAGCAATGACAAATTCAATTTAAGAATGAGTCCACACCGTCACGTAGAGCGTCGTTAAAAATGAAATATTAATGTATTTTAATAGTTTACATCTGTAATCAATGTCGAATATTATTTTTAAACATTTTTACAATAATATAAAAGTCATCTTTAATACATTAATATGTTAATAAATGAATTAGATGATATTGAAACAAACAATCGTAACACAGATCGATCTATAATCTCTATTATCAATTGACGCCTTTAATCTTTTCCTTTATCTAAAAACATCATTTATTAATTCTTAGTGCTTATATATATAAATTATAAACTAAATTATTATTGAAAATTTGGAAGATTCTTTAAAATATTTCCGATTAATGACATCGATTTGACTTTACTTATATTTTAAAACAAGAGTGATTCAAATGGCGTGCAGATTTTAAATGTTTAAAATTTATCCGAGTGTCCTTCCATAACTTTCAAAAACATACTTTGTAACGAATTTAATTTTGAACTTGGAAATCCTAAATCACTGCTATACCATTTAATAATTGATATAAGTCTGCGGAAAACAGCCAATGTAGTAATAATTGATATAAGTCTGCGGAAAACAGCCAATGTAGTAAGTTATATTGGGTTACATCCAAATTTATATTCTACATACAGCAGGTATATATTTAGCATCACTGAGGTCATAGGTTCGTGTCCTCGCCACTGCTGGTTAGATTTGGGGGTTTTGTGACTCCAAATCGATCGTTTCTCTATCAGAGTTTGCCAATTTTATCTGATCATTGCTGAAACGGTTCCTGAAAATTGGTATTAAAAAATCTAATCCTGTTGTCACAAAAATCTGCCTGTGTATAATTTGTATTAATTATACACAGTAATCTGAAATCCATAGATGTCACTATGATTATTATTTCTGATTAATTGTTATATTCTATATATTCTGATTCTATATGTATGTATTACTGTATTTCTGATTTCTGATTGTTTATGTATTTCATTAACGTACACCCGTCGCATTGGAGCTAATCTGTAATGGCGAGTGTGTATTGATTGTGACAATAAAATAAAATAAAATACATGGACCAATTTTATTTTGTAATATAGCCAGAGATACGCCGGCAGGCGTTGTATTCTTATATAAAAAAATAAATAAAAATACTATCCACTAAACCTTTCCAGGTAGCATTGAAAAAAAATGCATTGAACATGGGTCGTGTAAACCATGTCAATGTTTTTAAATACTGTTTTACACCGGAAATTTTAAATTTATAACCATAGCAGAATTGTTAAGTATTTTAGATTGTGGATTGGTATTTAGATTGTGCTTGTGGTTAATATTTTTAATGATAATTCCTCTGAGTTCAATCCATGCCTATCGATCTAGAGAATTATCTAGGATTCGATTCATATTTTAGATTGTGAACATTACATTTTAAAAACAATGAAGATGGAACTAGTTTTGGAAAAATACATTCATTAATAGACTTTTTTTGTTTATTTTATATTGTTGATATATTAGAGTCAAAACACATCTTTAAAAAACTCGAAATCTTCAACGATAATTATCTAGGGTAAAGATCTAGGGTTTGTTTGTGGATTAGCTACAATATTTATACCTGCTTTTTATTGGATTTCTAAATAATTTTACTTGGAAATGTTGGCGAAATTTTTAGCGTGGCGGGCTTTCAACAGAAAAGACGTCAGCACTTTAAGGGTTAATAAATGATCTTAAATGGCCAACATGCTATTTATTTATGTAAATAGTCGGTCAATGGGGGAATCAAATCCAGGAAGATAAAGAAAATTCAACGTTTTATTGTGTTCTTTTTTAACCCACCTACATACATATATATGTATGATGCAGGGTTTGTTGACATTCTTCCGACCTTTTTATGTGACACAACTTTAAATACACGAAACTTCATCGAATAATTCGCCAAGGATCAGGAAAATTTTAGAATATAAATAGACGCGAATGACGCATAAACGAAAGAATATGCTAAAATGAAATTGAGATGTTATTCGTTCATCAATAAGTTAACAGACAAGGTCATTATAATCCTAATGAATTAATTTATTTACTGATATATCGCTTATAGGGTAAATGTACGCAAGGTAGCAGCTTGATAAATTCTATTAAGTGTAATTTGTTATGCAAATATCAAATACGTAACTCAGAACCGAAAACTTTGTAAATGGTTTGGTGGCCCTGAAAAGGGCCTTTTTTTGTTTACGATGTCAATTCATTTATTTGTTTAACCGCCGAATCCGTAGAGGGTGCGTCCTTGTCTCTTGAGAGCGTAGACCACGTCCATGGCAGTGACGGTCTTGCGCTTGGCGTGCTCGGTGTAGGTGACGGCATCCCTGATCACGTTTTCTAGGAACACCTTGAGAACGCCTCGGGTCTCTTCGTAGATCAGACCCGAGATACGCTTGACTCCTCCACGGCGGGCGAGACGTCTGATGGCGGGTTTGGTGATGCCCTGGATGTTGTCTCGCAACACCTTCCTGTGACGTTTAGCGCCTCCTTTTCCCAACCCCTTTCCTCCCTTTCCGCGACCAGTCATCTTGAATCAGTGAAGTGTCGGTCGAACGAGAGTGAGAGCTAGACAGGCGTCCGAACAGGACGAACTCTGGCGAGCGAATGAGTCTCAACAAGAAAACGCCCGTATTTATACTTTCGGCGGCAGTGACTCATTATCACCAATTTTCCCAATAAATGCATACGATGCCAACAGAAACTTGCGACGAGGAATAGTAATATTTATTACATTTTATATGTGAATTAATCAAAATTATAAGATAAAAAAATCAATCGGGATTTCACTAGTTTTCAAACACGTTCAGTGCTTCTCAACGTGGTCGAATTTTTTCAACTAATTAATTTATTATTTAGAAACAAATGTAGATTTTCTTCTTTGTGGCTACGTTTTATCGATAGTTTTCTAGAGTAGTGACACTCCCTTGACCTATCTATCTAACGTGTTATATGGTATCGGACTCTCGGTGATGTTGAATGTAGATTTTGTTTTTACAAACCTCTTATATATTTCACTTCGCTCATGGTCGAACAAGATATGTGTATTATTTATTTATATAATTTTAGCTATTTACATAGATAATTATATCCTACATTATTCCGATAGATTTGAAACTTTGCCCTTTTTCGCGTTTTTATCTACAATAGATATCCAAATCAATACCGCCAATACGATGGTGAAAAATAATCGTAATCGGGACGCTTAACTCTTTGGGTGCTGACGTCTTTTCTGTTGAAAGCCCACCATGCTGAAAATTTCGCCAACATTTGCATCTAGATCTATTTAGAAATCCAATAGAAAGCAGGCAGTAGTGTCACCCCAATTTTGGAACAACGGGTTTCCAAATTTTTTTCAATTTATATATATATTTCAAAAAAGGTCTTTTCTCTTTACCTGCTATGTAATCGACTGTGACCTTTTCGAATTTGTAACCGTTCAAAACAATTTTCAAGATTTGTATAGTTTTTGAAAAAATTATATGAATTTTTAAATTTCTAACGGGTTTCCGGAATCTTTTAATTTTTAACAACGGGTTTCAGGAAACCATTAAGGTGACAGGTAAGGTGTAAGCAGGTATAAAAACCCAAAATCACCACTCAAAATAACTATCGCCGACGATTTCGAGATTTGTAAAGGTGTGTTTAGACTCTCTAATATATCTTGCTACAATATAAAATAAACAGAAGAAGTCTATTGATGAATGTGTTGTTCCAAAACTAGTTGCATCTTCTTAATTGTAGTTAAAATGTAATGCTCACAATCCACATATGTGCCAAGGCACAATCTAAAATACTCAGCAGTTAGGGATTTTCATCGAGAAATTCTGATATAGTTATAAATGTAGAAATTCCGGTCTAAACCAGTCTTTATAAACATTGACACGGATTACACGACCCATGTTCAATACTACCTGGAAAGGCTTTTAGCGGTAAGTATTCTTATTTATTTTTTATATACTCAAAAAACAGCCTATCGGCGTATATTTCAAGCTTATGGACTTGTTGGAAAAACGCCAATCGGCGTTGCTCAACATTCAAAGGGTTAATACGAATCGAAAAAAAAAGTTTAATTGTAACATCTAGGATATAAAATGTTTATATTTAATATCTAAGCAGGTACTATATTAAGTTCATATGTTAAAATATAAATATATTTTATTATTGAATGCAAAATAAATTCTGCATCATGTATCTTCTCAGTTTGAGAGCAACTGTAAAAACGCACCAGGTGGTAGCGTTTGCCGCCCAAACTGACCAATCACAGCACTCGCATATGCTATAAATATTTGTGCAATGCGGCCGAGACCGCATTCTACGTGCGTCTTTCGCTCGGACAAGACGTTCTTCAGCACACTTGACAATGGCCCGTACCAAGCAGACTGCCCGTAAATCCACCGGAGGAAAGGCTCCCCGCAAACAACTGGCCACGAAAGCCGCCCGCAAGAGTGCGCCCGCCACCGGAGGAGTGAAGAAGCCCCATCGTTATCGGCCCGGAACTGTCGCGCTCCGAGAGATCCGTCGCTACCAGAAGAGCACTGAACTGCTCATCCGCAAACTGCCTTTCCAGCGCCTGGTTCGTGAGATCGCCCAAGACTTCAAGACCGACTTGCGTTTCCAGAGCTCTGCCGTTATGGCCCTCCAGGAAGCTAGCGAGGCTTACCTCGTCGGTCTCTTTGAAGATACCAACTTGTGCGCAATCCACGCCAAGCGCGTCACCATCATGCCCAAAGACATCCAATTGGCCAGACGTATCCGCGGAGAACGCGCCTAAATATCTACTGACCTACTATTAAACAAAACGGCCCTTTTCAGGGCCACAAACAATATATTTCGGATTTATTTCTCATGATTTACGAATATAGTTTTCAGTCGCGATTTTCTAATCTGAACGGCCATACAAAAACTCGGGAACTAGACAGTCACGTCTCGGCACCTTCATCACATATAATACGTATGTTTTTAGCAGGGTGGGGATCAACGTATGAAATAATGAATAAATCAGTAAGTATCTACGTTCATAGTGTGTATGAATTTCGCATTCAAATCAATCTAATGAAGTAGGCGCCGTTGGAATTAGTCTGTTTTTCGCAGTAACATCCGAATTCGTGTTTTCCATATGAGCGTCTCATTGAAGTTAGTGATTTTGATGAAATATAAATTTATTAGTGGATTTTAGTTCAACAAAATTGGAGACTAGTTGGCATGTACTATTAATTATAGAACATCTTAAAAAAGGAGTCGGTGCATTTTTATTTACAACTTCGATTCCATAGCTCTTCGTTTTATTACAAGCCTCAGCTTGGTTTCGCTTTTTAGCGTCTATTTTTTCTTTATTTTAAATACAACATATTTACATATAATTTAGAATTAAGATGAAAGTATTACAAATCATGATAATTTAAAAGAAGCTAATAAATAGCCTTGTAAAAATTAGGAAAATAAAGACAATCGGAAAAACGTGAAATTTAAATTAACACTATGCTTGAACACTTTAGACAGACAAACTACGATGACAGTTGCCAGTATATCATAACTTATGATTCATAAGGTTCTAAATTACTTTTTATATTTTCTAAATTATTTGAAGAGTGGTATTCATATATCTCTAAGCGTTGAGTCTGTGATTATTGAAAAGATGTTAAATAATAACCATTTATGCAATTTTTGAACCGGCCACAAATGCATTAAATTATTTTAATGAATTACAAAAAAATGGTTGTGATCAAGACCCGAGGTATTGGGATTTTAGTAAAATATGATACCAGTTGTATGGTTCCTGTAACGAACCACGTAACTCGTTCAAGCACCATTTCTTCTAAATTATTTCCATAATGAACGGGTAAAACGGATATGTGATCTTATTATATGTTTATTGATATACATTTGATTGGATTGACTAATTTTAAATTTTTATTTTATCAGCATCCATTTGGATATTTGACGATTTTAACAATATTCCCATCCATTTCGAATTCAATACAATTTTTGAATTGCAGTAACGAAAATATTGTCATGACCGAACAGACGTTTAAAAATATTGGTGGCCCTGAAAAGGGCCGTTTGATTGTGGGAAAACAGACTTGTCTGTCGCTTATGCCTTCTTTTCGGTCTTCTTGGGCAACAAGACAGCTTGGATGTTGGGCAGGACGCCTCCTTGAGCGATGGTCACTCCAGAGAGCAATTTGTTCAATTCTTCGTCGTTGCGGATGGCCAGTTGGAGATGGCGAGGGATAATTCTGGTCTTCTTGTTGTCACGAGCGGCGTTTCCGGCCAACTCGAGGACTTCAGCAGCCAAATATTCCATGACGGCGGCCAAGTAGACGGGGGCTCCGGCTCCCACGCGCTCCGCGTAATTGCCTTTCCTCAGCAGACGATGGATCCTGCCCACGGGGAACTGCAGACCAGCTCGGCTGGAGCGCGACTTTGCCTTTCCCTTCACCTTGCCTCCTTTTCCACGGCCGGACATGACGAGTTGGAGTTGTGTGTAGCGACGGAGTGAAAGCGAGCACGGTGCGGACTAGCGCACGGTGCGAGAGATGGCGAGCGAATGACAAAAATTCGGATCCGCCTGTATTTATCAACACGACCTCAACGTACACGCGTTTGCGCAAAACAGACACATCTGCCGTCGACGCGGAGGGGCGAAGTAACCACAAGGAAATTTTGCAGTTGACGTCGACGGACAGAGGCCCACGCACTTGCAGTGAACGGTCGTGCTCCGCAAAAACTAGCCGTGTCGCCGCAACAGCTACCTGCGCCGGTCATACTGTCGCAACCGCCAGAACCCAAAACATCAACCGAGTCGTCACAGCTACACATTCTAGCTGACGCCACTACTCGCTACCGGCATCAACCATGTCGGTAGCGACGTCGACGGACAGCGAAGGGAGCTCCCGGAGGAGCTCCGACAGCGAATACAACAGCGACGCCAGCAATGACAGCTCCAACAAAACAAAGGCTGTCATAAAAAAACTCAGAGCTCAAAACAATGAGCTGAAGGAGCGACTCTCCGCCCTCGAGAGTGCTTTCGAGGAAGCACGAGATGCCTATACGGCAGACCGCTTGGCCTTCGTTACCGACCGAGCGGCTTTCGTAGCCGCCCCATCAAATTCGAGCGCAGCCCCCATAGCAGCTCCAAATGTCACAAACGCCAAACCCAAGGTAGCCCCGGTTTTCCTCAAAAAGCCCGCTGACTACCCAACCGTTTACCGCAAACTCAAGAGGTGAAATCTGAAGTTTGAATCTGTCTACAACAGTAGCACCGCCAAAATCACCCCCCTTACCATTGCCGATTACCGAGACATTACGAAATTTCTTGAAACAGAGAAGTTCCAGTTCTACGCCCATCCCCTAACAGAGGACAAACCTCTAAAAATTGTCATTCGAGGCATTAATCCCAGCTTCACTGAAACTGAAGTCCTCGAAGAAATAATTCACCTTGGCTACAAAGCCACTAAAGCCACCGTCATGAAATCTCGACGTAACAAATGTAACATGCCCATGTTTACGGTTGAAACCACGCGCGATGAAGAGGGGAAAAAACTATTCGACCACTCCAGCATCTTCGGACAACAGGTTCGCACTGAATCGCTCCGTCGCGGAGACACTGTACCCCAGTGTCACCGCTGCCAGGCCTTCGGACACGGCTCCAATAACTGTCACATTGACCCCCTATGCATTAAATGCGCAGGCTCACACTTGACCACCCAGTGCGACTCCAATATTACTACCCCAGTCTGCACTAGTTGCAATGGTGCACACGTTTCCAGCTATAGAGGCTGCATTCTCAACCCTAACAACAAGAGCAAGAAAAGCACCCGCCAACCCCGAAACCCCACACCCCCCCAACCTCCAAAACCACACCACCCACATTACTCATATTCTCAATCAAACTTCCCGCCTCTAATTTCCACCACCCCAGACCCCCTGCCTAAAATAGTAACACCGTGGACGACTGAAAGCTTCAACCAAATGCAGACGACGATGTCGACCATCCTAGCCCTACTTAAACAACAACAACAAAAATGACTCGATACCTCAAGATCGTTTACTGGAACGCTTGCAGCATACTCAGCAAGCGTGTCGAATTCGAGCAATTCTTGCTCCAACACTCCATTGATATCGCACTAGTAAACGAAACTTGGCTCAAACCTGGCAATCGACTAAACTTCCCAAACTACACCACATACAGAAACGACAGAATAGGCAAAGCCGCCGGCGGCACTGCCATATTCATCAAACACACAATTCAACACAACTTGGCCCCGCGGCCGATCACCACAGGGATAGAACTGACGTCGGTAGAAGTTTGGACTAACACTGGCACCCCACTCATCCTCCACGCAGTTTACAACCCACCAAAACAACACTTACTCACCACAGACTTGGACAAAATATTCAACACCAACAAAGCCACCATTGCCACAGGCGACCTTAACGCCAAACATTCCAGATGGAACAGTCAAGCCACTAACAAAAATGGGAAAACTCTCCTAAGTTATTCCCAACTCTCAAACCCAAAAGTCTCCGTTACGGCCCCAGACGAACCCACAAGAATCCCCACTAACTTCAAAGGCAGACCTGATATCTTAGACATCGTTCTAACTCAAAATTTTCCAGGTGCGCAGTCCTTGACTGTAGTAAATGATCTCTCTTCCGACAGCCTTTGAAGCCAGCACCACTAGCACACCCCACTCTCCCCTGCACCCGCAAGCTTTACCCCCCGACATTCGCGATCTTATTCGCCTTAAGAATAGAGCTAGGAAGGCATTCCAAAGGAACAAGGACCCAATCCTCAAACAGCGAATGAACAGACTTCAACAAGACGTTAAAAACGCCTTGTGGCAACTGTTCCGACTTTTATAATGACGTGTGGCAAACAGTCTTATTAACTGATTGTCGATTGGCATTATTGACGAGTTGGAAGTAGTGTGGACCCAAGCGGAAGAACGCTACGGTCGAGTAGTCAGCGAAAAGACGGCGTACGTAGAAGTTGTGTTCTCGTACGTTCCGCTGAACCACCACGTGCAGATTTTACATTTCAATAAACTACATCAAACCATTATCGAAGTCTTTTCCATGATGGTCATTTCGAACCGGACACCAGTAACCTAGGCCACAACACCAAACGGGAAAACCAATAGGAAAAAACGTGGTCGAGAAAAAATGGATGTCAATTAAGAAATCGGTATCGTTCCTTTGTTACTATCCATACCTTTCCAATACTAATAACATGTTTGCTTCTATTTCAGCAATATATTGATTGATGTACAGAGGTACATGACCGCGTGATTGACGCAGAAAATATATAAATAAAAACATAACCTACAAAGACGCATGGGACACAGAGGTAATCCAAAATTATCGGAACGATCACATAAACATCGTTAAGGATATTCAAGTAAGTGAATGTATTCAATCTCAGGCAATCTGTTCAAAATCTGTTAGCCAGCAGCATAGCTCGGACGTTAAGCTTCTGCTTACCGTCAAGAAGGTGCCGGGTTCAATCCCTGAATGAAAATGAATTTTTCAGAGTATGCTGTTGGTCAGACCTGGACTTGTGACTCCAGGTTGATCGTCTCCTATCAGAGTTTGCCAATTTTCTCTGATTTCATTGTTGAAACGGTTCCCGGAAAAAAAAATTGGCTAAAAATCCTTCCTACCTACTATGTCACCATTATTTGAAATTTGATTGATGTACAATAAAAATTTATGTACAATTCATAGATGTCTCGTTAATTTGCGAGTTTTTTCAGTGTCTCGCAATTCAACGACTTATAATAAAAATGCTGCATTTGTATTTGTAATTGGCCAGGAAGGCGCATTGGGATTTACCTGTAAGGCCTTCCTGGTATATATGTAAAATAAAAATAATAAAAATAATAATAATAATAAAAGGCAATCATGTGGGTAGGTCAGTTTTTAAAATATGTTTTAAAGTATAACAATTAATTAACGCGATTGTATAAAATAATATCGCGCTACGAAGGAATGTTTCATCGGTCGCATCGAATTTCGTATTAAAAGTGTAAAATCAGATGTAGTGTAAAATTAGCAAAGCACGTGGGGAATTATACTTGTAGCCCCAAAGTGGTTTAAAGCAAGTACATACCGGTATATTCATACATCGGTAGATCTATTTGTTTCTTAATGTGTGTAGAAACATCCTCCCCCCCCCCTTCTCCACGATAAATGTGGAATTATACTTGTAGCCCCAAAGTGGCTTAAACCAAGTACATACCGGTATATTCATACATCGGTAGATCTTTGTTTCTTAATGTGTGTAGAAACACCCTCCCCCCCCCCCTCCACAATAAATGTGGAATTATACTTGTAGCCCCAAAGTGGTTTAAACCAAGTACATACCGGTATATTCATACATCGGTAGATCTTTGTTTCTTAATGTGTGTAGAAACACCCTCCCCCCCCCCCCCTCCACGATAAATGTGGAATTACACTTGTAGCCCCAAAGTGGCTTAAACCAAGTACGTACCGGTATATTCATACATCGGTAGATCTCTTTGTTTCATAATGTGTGATGAAACAGTGGTGATTTAAAATAAATCACAAGACTTGTAGCCCCAAAGTGGATTAAATCAAGTACATACCGGTATATTCATACATCGGTAGATCTCTTTGTTTCATAATGTGTGATGAAACAGTGGTGATTTAAAATAAATCACAAGACTTGTAGCCCCAAAGTGGTTTAAATCAAGCACCCACCAATTTAGGGTTGTTATTTCTTCCAAAATATGTTGGATAGATTCTGGTGATAATAGTTAAAGTAGAATATTAAGATTCACGGTTAATCATTGAATATTATTACCTTATCTCTACGAATAGTTCAATTGACAGCTATAGTAGAGAATAACTGTATTTATGAGACGAAATAGTGCAACTTTCTGAAACAAATGTCAAGTGCTGAAAACGAGGAAATAGAAGCTTCGACTTCCCAGTCGCATAAAGGTCGAAATCCAACTAGGGACGTAGAACCTATTAGAGACAGGTCAAGCTCTAGAATACATCAGACTCGAAGTCAGACTCAATCGATAGAAATATTAGCGAAGGAAAATAAACTAGAAGTTATAATGACGTCAATAGAATTAAGGTATTCAGGCGCGGTACAAAGACTAAAAGGAAAAATAGATAAATCCTCCGAATTAGATGAAGGACAGTATCAAACCATTAAAGAAGCATACGATTATGTCCGAAAACTCCATTACGAGTATTTAGATAACCTTACAGACATACCGAAAGCGGCCAAAATAGACGAAGAGTACGATGCAATTACAATAACAGTTAAAAATCTTAAAGCAGCATTAGATTGCCAATCCTTTCAAGATAGTAAACTAAAGGTAGAGCAAGCAACAATTAAATTTGCTAGAGATAAGTTACCGACGTTAACCATTCCCACATTTCAGGGAGATCCATCTGAATGGCAATCGTTTCAACAAGCTTTTAAGAATATAATAGGAAACAAAACGGAATATTCGAATGTCACGAAATTGCAATATTTGCATCAATCCTTAATCGGTCCCGCTTTGGCAGCTGTATCAGGTTTAGATATTAGCTCAGACAATTACGAAATAGCTTGGAGTATTTTAGACAAGCAATATAATTTACCAAGACTTAATCTCAAAACTAGGATTAATTCACTTTGTGACTTAAAATTAATCACAAGAGAATCACATATCGAATTGAGAAATCTATTGAATCAGGTAACAGTGTGTATTAAAAACATTGAATCGTTGGGTTACGCGAGAGAAATTTTAGATCCATGGGTAACATGTTTAGTTCTAAGGAAATTACCTTTTAATCTAGTAAGAGACTGGGAAATATCGCTGGTTAGCAGAGAAATGCCACCATATGAAAGTTTAGAGACATTCTTGCAGAATAGATGTAATGTATTACAATCTACTGCATCTGTAACTACGGTGAAGGAATTCCCTCATAGTCGTCAAAGAATCATGAGAACTCATGTCGCGAACAAAAACCCATCAAGTAAGGTAAACGCATGCGCATTCTGTCGAAATAATCATTTCATAGGCAAATGTGATAAATTCAAAGCAAAATCCAGTTTGGAAAGAAATGAATTCGTTAAATCTAATAACATGTGTTTTAAATGTTTAAATTCATCGCATAAGATAACAAATTGCAAGTCTAACTATAATTGCTTAAGGTGCAAACAAAACCATCATACTTTGTTGCATCAGGACGATACATTTAGTTCAAATAATACGGGAAGGAAGTCAATTAATGCTCATTCTACTCATTTCTCTCAAAGGGAGATAATTTTACCCACGGTACAAGTAGACATTATAACGTCCAATGGAACGGTCGTTAAGGGTCGCACATTATTAGATTCCGGCTCACAAGTCAACTATGTTACCACATCTTTCGCTAAGAAGAATAACTTCAAATTAGAGAAAATCTCTCAAAAAATTGTAGGTATCGCTAATCAAGAAAGTAGCATTCGTCACATCACCAAGGTGACCATAAGGTCTTCAACCACTAATTACTCAACCAAAGTGTTGTGTTTGGTATTACCAGAAATTACTGGCGAAATTCCAACTGTGAAACTGGATCAACAGTTAATTTCAATACCAGCGGGAATCAAGTTATCAGATCCCCTTTGGAATAAACCGACGCCAATCGATTTATTGCTCGGCGCCGAGATTTGCGTTCATGCTATGAAAGCAGGAACCATCCAGTTAGGAAAAGGTATGCCTATCTTAAAGGATACCGAATTCGGATGGACAATAGTTGGTCCATATCCCGAAGTAAATAATGCTCCAGGGAAGAGCCACATAGGCTTAAGTCAATTAGACAGTCACATTCAAAACTTTTGGATGATAGACCAGGTTCCTATGGTAAAACATCAATCTCTTGAGGAGAAAAGATGTGAGGAACATTTCCAAGCACACACATCACGAGATAAAAACGGTAGATTTTGTGTAGCTTTACCATATAAAAATTCCCCGGTAGTATTAGGAAGTTCATTGCACATTGCGGAGAAAAGACACAAAACTTTGGAAAGACGTTTTTTAGCCAATAATAATTTAAAAATGGAATACAATAAAGTTTTAGAAGAGTACATAAATTTAGGACATATGTCAGAGTGTGAACCTCCGGAGGCACATGAGGTTCATTGTTATTTACCTCATCACGTCGTGGTTAAGGAGTCTAGCCTTACCACTAAATATCGTGTAGTTTTTGATGCGTCCGCGAAGACAACGTCCAATATCTCACTAAATAATATTTTGATGGTGGGACCTAGTGTCCAATCAGATTGGTTAAATTTATTTTTATTAAAACTTATTGAACTCATTCCTCAGACAATCTTCAAAAAATGGAAGGATTGTCAATTATCCAATACAGTCATGAAACTTTATAAAATTCCTAGATTGATAATACTAAATAATGCCATTAATATACAGGCACACGGATTTTGTGACGCATCCGAGAAAGCTTATGGTGCTTGTATTTATGTAAAATGTACTGATCAATTGGGAAATTCCAAATGTCATCTTGTGTGTTCTCGTTCGAGAGTCGCTCCGCTCAGTTTTGTAACTATTCCGCGTTTAGAGCTGTGCTCCGCTATGTTATTATCAAAGTTAATGAAGTCAACAATAGACCAATTAACAATTCATATTAATGAAAAATATTATTGGACGGATTCAACCGTCGCATTGCATTGGATTAGGGGAGAGTCATGTAAATGGACTACCTTCGTTGCCAATCGAGTGGCCGAAATCCAATCAATATCTCAACCCATTGAGTGGTACCATGTCTCCTCTACAGACAATCCAGCAGATTTAATTTCTCGAGGGACTCAACCATCAGAATTAAATCATAATTCGTTATGGTGGGACGGCCCTAGTTGGTTGAAATTAGATGAATCACGATGGCCTCGAAGACCTCCTGAGATCACAATAGATCTTCCAGAGAGAAGGGTAGTCACTAACGCTACCCTTGTGAGGGAAAATAATTGGATAGATAAATATTCTCATCTTCCAAGACTCCTTCGAGTTTTATCATATGTTCGTCGGCCACTAAGGAATAAACAATTAAACGTTAAAGAAAATAACGAACCGTCCGCTTTAGAATTAAAAGATGCTTTAAATAATTTGATTAGGTTATCGCAAATGGAATCATTTCCATTGGAATATCATTTGCGGAGCAAGGGACATCCAATTCCCAGTAGCAGTAAATTAGCTAAATTGTCCCCTCTATTCCATGAGAATTTAATTTGTGTTGGAAGTAGACTTCCTCTGGGAACAACTCTATCAACGTCACCCATTATCTTGTCAAATAAGCATAAACTTACACACATGATTGTCCGAGATGCACACTTGAAATATATTCACTTGGGTACTCAAGCCTTACTGTCGTTATTGCGGCAGACCTATTGGCCATTGGCCGGACATAATACTGTCAAAGGAGTGGTGCGTTCATGTGTCATTTGTTTCAGAAATAAACCACTGTCACACAATAGATTAATGGGATTACTCCCGCTCGAACGTACCACTGCTAATTTTCCCTTCAGTCATGTGGGGATAGACTTCGCAGGACCTTTTCCTGTGAAGAGTGGTTGCAATAAGAATTCTAAGATAATTAAGGGTTACGTTTGTGTCTTTGTGTGTTTTTCCAGTAAGGCAGTTCACTTGGAACTTGTCGGAGACTTAACGAGTTCAAATTTCTTAAATTGTTTAAGAAGATTCGTAGCCAGACGTGGCAGGCCCAATACGATATATTCCGACAATGCTACTAATTTTGTCGGTGCAAGTCGTGAACTCGTTAATTTAGTAAAATTAATTTACGAACGTCCTCATGAGGAGAAGCTACTACGGTATGTAGCCTCCGAAGGGATTCGTTGGAAGTTTAACCCGCCAAGGGCGCCTCACATGGGAGGGCTGTGGGAAGCAGCGGTTAAATCCATGAAAATTCATTTAAACAAGGTGTTAAAGGCCACCACCTTAAATTTCGAATCATTTTGTACGGTATTGACTCAAATAGAAGCTTGCATGAATTCCCGTCCTCTTAGTCCCTTGTCATCCGATCCACTAGACCTTTTACCCCTCACACCTGGACATTTCTTAATTGGCAGATCCTTACTCGCTCTTCCAATGGAGGTTAAATATAACACTAATGTCCATGCCAATCTGCTTCAGATACAATTGACCACAGCAGCATTTTGGAAACGTTGGTCGGCGGAATATTTACATTCTTTGCAGTTACGACACAAATGGAAGAAGGACTCGAGCAACAATCTGAGTGTGGGTCAAATGGTCCTGTTAAAGGAGGAACACATGCTGCCAACCCGATGGGTCTTGGGTCGAGTCACTAAATTGTATCCCGGACCAGATGGCAGAGTTCGAGTCGTCGACGTCTTTACTGCCAGCGGAGAGTTTCGTCGGTCCAGTCATCTAGTGGCGCCATTGCCGATTCTACCACAAGGACCACTTGACAGGAAGGAAGATCAGCAAGATGGAGGAGAAACAGCAGCTTCAATTCCGTCAACTTCGGTAGCTTAGTTTAACCCGAAGACACTACCCCCAACGCATATTACTTATTAGATGTAATCATGAGTTTAAATCATTCAATGTTAATAGTAATACTCCGTAATTCACTTTAATTGTGTTGTGTGTATAATTTAAGCTATTTTCATTTTAACATTCGGCAGTATATATCTCCGAATTTAATCTAATCATTTTGTCTTTATAATATAAGACTTGTCTCATGTCATCACTCGGAAGGATTATATCCGAGTTTAAAATAAACTGTTCAAATTTGACAGTTAAAATTATATTCATGATTTGTTAATGTTAGTCTCCAAGCCAAACTTAATGGAGCATCTTAAATTATTTCATGTCTACTTAATTATAACCTGCCGGGAGTCATCCGCAGGTCTTATGTTTCTTGTTATGAAAACATAAGTTAACTCTTACTGTTTATAGTATTTATGTGAATCATAGAATAAGTAAATATTATAATACTGAACATTTCGATGTTTAACGTAGAGACATCTATAATCATAGTTCGCCTTCATTTCCTGCTTGTAGGAATGAATGAATGACTTTCCAATTTACTTGTAATTTAGCAATGTTTGTGTTACTTGTTGATGAAATCAAGTTAACTTAGGAGCATTACACTCACTAATCAAGTTTAGTTGATCGGTAATAGCTGATCTGTATTGACAACTGTAATAGTGTCAACATTGTATTGTCTAAGTTAACATCAAGATGAGGAATGCTTAAGTTAAACCATATACAGTCCACTCTCTCTTCTTTAAAGTAAACTTATCTTGTAATGCTTATTCACAGCTTCAAAGGAGATTTCAAAAATTTTAATGTAAATAGAAATAACATTCACCAGAGGTATACCTATAAGTTGAAATATTACTGAACCAATAAATTGATTTTATCCTCACACTGGATGAGGCAAAGGTTTCATTATTCACCCTCTATTTAATTATTTTAAGAGCTATGATTTATTGTAAACGACTCGTCAGTAATGCTGTAACTCTGTAGAATAACTGTATTGTTCAACAGTTTTCCTATGTGGGACTATGTTCCGACTTTTATAATGACGTGTGGCAAACAGTCTTATTAACTGATTGTCGATTGGCATTATTGACGAGTTGGAAGTAGTGTGGACCCAAGCGGAAGAACGCTACGGTCGAGTAGTCAGCGAAAAGACGGCGTACGTAGAAGTTGTGTTCTCGTACGTTCCGCTGAACCACCACGTGCAGATTTTACATTTCAATAAACTACATCAAACCATTATCGAAGTCTTTTCCAGCAACTACGAAACGACAACTGGGATACCAAACTCAGAGCGCTAAAAGACGGACATAACGGTTTCTGGAAACTGTCAAAAATCTTCAGAAGCAACGGCAATAGGATCAAAGTTGGAGACAAGTTTGTCTACTCCACCGCCGATAAAGCGGAAGCCCTAGCTGACAGTCTCCAGGACCAATTTTCTCTCTCAAACTCTAACCTGCAAAGTGACTTTTGCCAAATGGTTAAAAGCTCCGTCAATAGCTACCTCGAAAACCCAGCCCCAGTACCCATTGTCGCCACTTCGCCGCTTGAAGTCCTAAACATCATCAAAACCATCGCCGCCAAAAAGGCCCCTGGCCCTGACGGAATTTCCAACAAAGCTCTAAAAGAACTCCCTCAAAAAGCCATCGCTGCACTCACAGCTATACTAAATGCCACCAACAGAATCTGCTACTTTCCGAGTCAATGGAAACTCGCCAATGTCATTCTCATCAGAAAACCCTACTCGAACCCCTCCCTCGCAACAAGCTACCGACCCATCAGCTTACTATCCTCGTGATAGACGGCTTCGACCGCAACATGTCTACTGGAGCAATCTTCCTATACATTTCCAAAGCCTTCGATAAAGTTTGGCACTCTGGCCTCCTTTACAAAATGATTGATTGCTGCCAACATCACCCCCCACTCAATACGATCTATCGCATCCTTCCTAAGAGAAAGGAAATTTCAGGTCAAACTCAAGGACCACATATCAACCCAGCGAGGCATCTCCGCTGGGGTACCCCAAGGCTCCATCCTCGGCCCCACGCTATACAACCTGTACCCACACGACATACCCACTCCTACACATAGGTACACAAACATCGCACAGTATGCCGACGACACTGCCATCTTAGCGAGCTCCGTCAGCCCCAAGGGAGTTTCGCTCGCCCTCCAGAAGTACTCGGACCAACTGGTAGCGTGGTACGATAAATGGCTGATGAAAATCAACCCGGACAAAAGTCAGGCAATATTCTTCTCCAGACGTAAATATCGGTGCAAACCAGCCATGCCAGTAATTATAAACGACCAACCAGTCAACTGGACCAAGTCTACCCACTACCTGGGGGTAATAATCGACCGCAGATTAACCTGAAAACCCCACATCACTAACGCGGTGCGTAGAGCTAGGGCAGTTGCGTCAAAGCTTTACCCACTATGCAAACCAAACAACAAACTCTCGCTTAAAAACAAGTGCTTGCTGTATAAATCCATCATTCGCCCACAAATCACGTACGCGAGCCCCGTGTGGGCTCACACTACCATCTCCAACAGATCCATACTCAGACTGCAGACAGTACAAAACAAATTCTTGCGTGCCGCGGGCAACTACGACTGGTACACAAGAAACACTATAATTCACAATGACCTAAACATTGACTACCTTGACAAACACGTACACAAACTTGTCGTAAACTACTTCAAGTCTCTCGGCAAGGTAGACAATCCCTTAATAAATTCCCTCAGCAAGACTAAACTAATAATTAACCAAAGGCCCATCGACATTCTGAAGATGGGTATAGGCTAAAATTAGCATCCATTTAACTAACCACACTCAACCACCTCCAAACGGTCCATACCCGTTAACCACCCACTAACACACTAACCCCGACAGTATCCCACAGATGTTGCACTAATTTTGCTTAGTGTTCCAGATCGACAAACACTCCACAAGCGAGCAGCCGCCAGCCCGCACCACAAACATCACCGAGAGTCCGATCCCATACAACTCGTTCGATAGATAGGTTAAGGGAGTGTCACTACCCTATAAACTATCGTTAAAACGCAGCCACAAAGAAGAAGTTGAAGCTCATTCTGAAGCGTTCTCTCGTATTGGCAGCGTCCCTTTGGATCACTGCGATACACGATGCCGCCCAAGACTAGTGGAAAGGCCGCCAAGAAATCTGGGGGCAAAGCCCAGAAGAACATCTCCAAGGGGGATGGAAAAAAGAAGAACAAGCGCAGGAGGAAGGAGAGCTACGCCATCTACATCTACAAGGTGTTGAAGCAGGTGCACCCCGACACCGGCATCTCGTCGAAGGCGATGAGCATCATGAACAGCTTCGTCAACGACATCTTCGAGCGCATCGCAGCCGAGGCTTCTCGTCTCGCCCACTACAACAAGCGCTCCACCATCACTTCTCGCGAAATCCAGACTGCAGTCCGTCTCCTGCTTCCAGGAGAGTTGGCCAAGCACGCCGTCTCTGAAGGCACCAAAGCCGTCACCAAGTACACCAGCTCCAAGTAGACGCCAACGTTCTAACGTTGAAGAACATCAAAAGGCCCTTTTCAGGGCCACCAATGCTCTTTACAAATAAAAATTTGGTTTAAAATGAACAGTTTCATCATTTGCATATTGGTATTTTTATACTGCACTCATTGGTGTAATATGGCGATTAACAGTCCCAACTACCTCCTTTTTTATTTGTTTTATTTTAACATGATAATGCCACTCAGCTTAGTTTTTTCATTAAGTAGTTTCAAGTGCTGTTATCTTTTTTTAGGTGTACAACGTTTTTTTGCAGTTTTTTACCTGACTAATTTATACATTGTGGTCAACACGATAATTCAACTAAATAATAAAGGTGCGGAAGCGTGTTTTTTTCCAGGAAAGGGCAAATTACTAAGCAAAATTAAAGTGTGCGAAACAAACCAATGCCCTCAGCTTATGCACACATATACATGGACAAATTCCATTTCATATCATTGTAGATCAAGAAATGCTACTGATAGCGTGAATTTTCATCGATTTACATGCGTTTATTGTAATGTGATTTCTTCTTCTTCTTTGTGGCTGCGTTTTATCGATAGTTTATAGGGTAGTGACACTCCCTTAACCTATCTATCGAACGTGTTGTATGGGATCGGACTCTATGTGATTTCAAACGAAACCGATTCGTTTATTAAAGTCCGGTAGCCCTGAAAAGTTGTTCGTTCACCAAAGTAAACGAAGATGAAACAAATATTGCCCACATGGTTAATGTACGCAAGGCAGTAGTTCAAATAATAAATTTTATTAAGCGTAATTATGTATTTGTTATACAAATGTCGAATATATACATACATATGTAGCTCAGATGAAAGTTTAAAACCGAAAACTTTGTAAATGGTTTGGTGGCTCTGAAAAGGGCCTTTTTTATTGACGATGTCGATTAATTAGTTAACCGCCGAATCCGTAGAGGGTGCGACCTTGTCTCTTGAGCACAAGAACCACTGATTTTGACTAATTTTTTACATTTTCTATAATTAATAGTATGTGCATACATGCTAACTATTAAGTCTCCAATTTTATCGTAGTGTTGCGTAGGGGTGGGTGGAGGATCCAAGTAAAAAGCCAACAGTCGTTTCACAGCATTTATTTATGATTAAGGAGTTACACGTATTGCTAGTGTTCAATCCAGAATGACATGATATCGCCTACGTACCGCCTTATAAGGGGTAGATCTCTCAGGACGTCTAATCTGTTTACCTACAGTATAGTCACGTATTCGGATATGTATTCCCACGGTATGAGAAGTGCAATCATTGTTTAGCTTTCATGCACTTAGCTCGTCGCTAATCCCTAAAACCACTTACACCGGTCTCACGGTCTCTCAGGACGTCTACCCGTCTTAATCCGCTCGCAGTTACTCGGCGGCTCTGTTTAGTATACGTTACATTGCCCCCCACTTAGGTCAAATCGTCCCGATTGACCAACAAATCATAACTGATAAATCTGCAGTAGTTACATTTATCTTCGATATCAGTCACAGTTACATTTACCATTACAGTCGTTATCTTTACAGTTACAATGGAAACAATGACATTTAAAATCTATTACCGTTACATTAACGTTACTTTTACAATTTAAATTCTGTTACAGTTAGATTAACGTCACCTTTACAATTTAAACAATTACATTAAACCTTCGTTAAACTTCAATTTACGACACCTTTACAATGTAAACAAAAACATTTAAAATTTCGTTACACTACGATTTACGTCACCTTTACAATGGAAACAATTACATGAAAACTTTCGTTAAACTTCAATTTACGACACCTTTACAATGGAAACAATTACATAAAACTTTCATTACACTTCACTTTACGTCACCTTTACAATGGAAACAATTACAGTTATATTTCTAATCCCCTAAAATTAGTCATCCGATGTTTTACATTTGGAAATCATTCTTTGTCAGCTCTTCGGTCCAAAATTTTCTCACGTGTTTGGTCCATGTTGCTCGTATCACCAAAGTCCAAATTTGCTATGGCAGCCCCGTATTCCTGTCATGTGGTCCAGCATCCTGCTGCAGACCAACGTTCAACCCAGAACGTGCTCCAAAGCCATGTCCCACAAGAATGGCTCCCATCCTCACAAAAGTGACTTGGTCCATGTCTCTCGTGTCACCATCGTCCAAATTTGCTACGGTGGCCCAGTGTTCCTCTGTCATGTGGCCCAGCATCTTGCTGCAGACCAACGTTCAACCCAGAACGTGCTCCAAAGCCATGTCCCACAAGAATCGCCACCATCCTCACAAAAGTGACGGTTGACCCTGGAAAATGTGCACCCCTCAGTCTGCCACTCTGCTGGTGGTGCTTCTTTTCCGTTCCCTTGACCCTGGAAAATGTGCACACCTCAGTCTGCCACTCTGCTGGTTGTGTTTCTTTTCCGTTCCATTGACCTTGGTAAATATGCACCCAACAGTCTGCCACTCTGTTGAATGTGCTTCTTTTCCGTTCCATTGACCCAACTGAAATCCATTTCTTTCTGATGTATTTTCCCGTTACATCTGCGAGATGATCTAAACACTGCTGCAACTGTCCATGTATTTTTTCAGGTACTCGTGTTTCCACTAGTTTCCAACTAGATTTTTTTCGATGTTGACGTATATCAATTGTTCCACTCTCTCTCGTTGAGGTCGCGATCTGGCGTTTCTTCGGTTTCAAATGCCCTCACGTGGTTGATCCAAGTCGCTCGTTTCCCCAACGTCCAAATTTGTTGCGGTGGCCCCGTCTTCCTCTCATGTGGCCCAGCATCTTGCTGCAGACCAACGTTCCACCCAGAACGTGCTTCCGTTGCCATTCCCTCTGAAGCGGTGCCTCTATCCTCCCAAAAGTGACTTGATTGACTCCGCCGACTGACCAACCAACATTTATCCAATCTGATAAATGTGCCTCTCTGCCGTTGCATGGTTCCGATTGAATTCCATTTCAATCCGTTTACTTTCCGACTCTTCCAATTAGACTCGACTAGTTTCCAATTAGATTTTTTTTTTCAGTTCGTTGACATCTGCCCTCAACAAACAGTTGAAGGGAATAGTGGCTTGTAATCGACATCTCTCAGTTGTAGTCGATCTCCGCTCCTCTTCTGACGACGACGCCCTCCCGTGGATCGACGCCACCTACAGCCGCTAATTCCTGCCACCCGCGGTGAATTGGCGAACCGCCCTCGTTCCGGTCGCCCCCTGGACCACTCTGCAACTGCCGGATGCCGCTCTCCGATGCTGCCCTTGACAACGCCTCAAGTTGTCCTCTCCCGGCAGCACCTGCACGAAACCTCCCGTTTCGCAACCTCCCTCCGTCATCCCGATGAATTCTTGCTCCTCCCCATTCCTGATCTCCACTCCTCTTCTGACGACGATGCTTTCCCGTGGATCGTCGTCACCTACAGCCGCTAATTATTGCTACTTGCGGCGAATTGGCGAACTGCCCTCGTCTCGGTCGCCCTTTGGATGACTCTGCAATTGCCGGATGCTGCTCTCCGATGTTGCCCTTGACAACGCCTCAAGTTGTCCTCTCCCGGCAGCACTTGTACGAAACCTCCCGTTTTGTAACCTCCTTCCGTCATCCCGATGACTTCTTGGCGGCCACCGCCGATAATGTCAAAGTCGAGTTGCAGTGATAACTGCAATTCGACAACCGAAAATGTGATGACCGATTCTGTGTGTTGCAGTGAAAACTGCATTTTTTTGTTTCGTGTCTCCATGGCTCGAACTCTCTCCTACAGCTCCCGAAGATGGCTTCGCTGTAGCTTCTCTTCCTTCGCTGGTGACTTTGTTCCACGGCCCATCTTGGATCCCACTTCTGACGACCAGTGTTGCGTAGGGGTGGGTGGAGGATCCAAGTAAAAAGCCAACAGTCGTTTCACAGCATTTATTGATGATTAAGGAGTTACACGTATTGCTAGTGTTCAATCCAGAATGACATGATATACTTTGTGGCTGCGTTTTAACGATAGTTTATAGGGTAGTGACACTCCCTTAACCTATCTATCGAACGAGTTGTATGGGATCGGACTCTCGGTGATGTTTGTGGTGCGGGCTGGCGGCTGCTCGCTTGTGGAGTGTTTGTCGATCTGGAACACTAAGCAAAATTAGTGCAACATCTGTGGGATACTGTCGGGGTTAGTGTGTTAGTGGGTGGTTAACGGGTATGGACCGTTTGGAGGTGGTTGAGTGTGGTTAGTTAAATGGATGCTAATTTTAGCCTATACCCATCTTCAGAATGTCGATGGGCCTTTGGTTAATTATTAGTTTAGTCTTGCTGAGGGAATTTATTAAGGGATTGTCTACCTTGCCGAGAGACTTGAAGTAGTTTACGACAAGTTTGTGTACGTGTTTGTCAAGGTAGTCAATGTTTAGGTCATTGTGAATTATAGTGTTTCTTGTGTACCAGTCGTAGTTGCCCGCGGCACGCAAGAATTTGTTTTGTACTGTCTGTAGTCTGAGTATGGATCTGTTAGAGATGGTTGTGTGAGCCCACACGGGGCTCGCGTACGTGATTTGTGGGCGGATGATGGATTTATACAGCAAGCACTTGTTTTTAAGCGAGAGTTTGCTGTTTGGTTTGCATAGTGGGTAAAGCTTTGACGCAACTGCCCTAGCTCTACGCACCGCGTTAGTGATGTGGGGTTTCCAGGTTAATTTGCGGTCGATTATTACCCCCAGGTAGCGGGTAGACGTGGTCCAGTTGACTGGTTGGTCGTTTATAATTACTGGCTTGGCTGGTTTGCACCGATATTTACGTCTGGAGAAGAATATTGCCTGACTTTTGTCCGGGTTGATTTTCATCAGCCATTTATCGTACCACGCTACCAGTTGGTCCGAGTACTTCTGGAGGGCGAGCGAGACACCCTTGGGGCTGACGGAGCTCGCTAAGATGGCAGTGTCATCGGCATACTGTGCGATGTTTGTGTACCTATGTGTAGGAGTGGGTATGTCGTGTGTGTACAGGTTGAATAGCGTGGGGCCGAGGATGGAGCCTTGGGGTACCCCAGCGGAGATGCCTCGCTGGGTTGATATGTGGTCCTTGAGTTTGACCTGAAATTTCCTTTCCCTTAGGAAGGATGCGATAGATCGTATTGAGTGGGGGGTGATGTTGGCAGCAATCATTTTGTAAAGGAGGCCAGAGTGCCAAACTTTATCGAAGGCTTTGGAAATGTCTAGGAAGATTGCTCCAGTTGACATGTTGCGGTCGAAGCCGTCTATCACGGTTTCAACGACTCTGTGAATCTGGTGAACGGCAGAATGTTGGGGTCTAAAGCCAAATTGTGTTTTGGGAAGAAGGTCAATTTTTGTGATCCCGCTATTGAGATTTGAGATTAAGATCCGTTCCAGGATCTTACTCAGTGAGGATAGTAAGCTGATGGGTCGGTAGCTTGTTGGGAGGGAGGGGTTCGAGTAGGGTTTTCTGATGAGAATGACGTTGGCGAGTTTCCATTGACTTGGAAAGTAGCAGATTCTGTTGGTGGCATTTAGTATAGCTGTGAGTGCAGCGATGGCTTTTTGAGGGAGTTCTTTTAGAGCTTTGTTGGAAATTCCGTCAGGGCCAGGGGCCTTTTTGGCAGCGATGGTTTTGATGATGTTTAGGACTTCAAGCGGCGAGGTGGCGACAATGGGTACTGGGGCTGACATGATATCGCCTACGTACCGCCTTATAAGGGGTAGATCTCTCAGGACGTCTAATCTGTTTACCTACAGTATAGTCACGTATTCGGATATGTATTCCCACGGTATGAGAAGTGCAATCATTGTTTAGCTTTCATGCACTTAGCTCGTCGCTAATCCCTAAAACCACTTACACCGGTCTCACGGTCTCTCAGGACGTCTACCCGTCTTAATCCGCTCGCAGTTACTCGGCGGCTCTGTTTAGTATACGTTACAGTAGTAAATCTAATAAATTTATAACCAATCCATAAAAATTATGAATTTGAATGACACGTAATGTGTAACGTTCGGATGTGAAATAAACCTTTTGACTTTTTCGAATGTCTACTTCGTTAAACTGTTTTGAATGTGTAAATAATTCATACACATACACTATGAATGTAGTTACTGACCTTTATACGCTGATAATCGACCTTACTAAATCATTTTGTGTTTCATCATAAAACAAATCAGTCGGAGCCAGTAAATTCTAATCTGAAATTACAGCCCTGCCAAAAATATTAAATATGTGAGAAGGCGTTGAGTAGAGGCAGTTACAAAAAATTTTGTCATTGTTGATCTCGTATTAGAAATATATTTGTAAATGGTGAGAAATAAATCCGAAATATATTTGTTGTGGCCCTGAAAAGGGCCGTTTTGATTAATAGTAGGTCAGTAGATATTTAGGCGCGTTCTCCGCGGATACGTCTGGCCAATTGGATGTCTTTGGGCATGATGGTGACGCGCTTGGCCTGGATTGCGCACAAGTTGGTATCTTCAAAGAGACCGACGAGGTAAGCCTCGCTAGCTTCCTGGAGAGCCATAACAGCAGAGCTCTGGAAACGCAAGTCGGTCTTGAAGTCTTGGGCGATCTCACGAACCAGGCGCTGGAAAGGCAGTTTGCGGATGAGCAGTTCAGTGCTCTTCTGGTAGCGACGGATCTCTCGGAGCGCGACAGTTCCGGGCCGATAACGATGGGGCTTCTTCACTCCTCCGGTGGCGGGCGCACTCTTGCGAGCGGCTTTCGTGGCCAGTTGTTTGCGGGGAGCCTTTCCTCCAGTGGACTTTCGGGCAGTCTGCTAGGTACGAGCCATTGCGTCAGTTCCTGGTGAGACACGTCTGTACGGAACGAGAGACGGGAGTCGAATGATTCCCACCACTTTCGCACCATTATTTATACTAAATCGCTTGACAGCATCGGATATGAATATTGACGTTGCTATATGCTTTTTGATTATTTTTTAAGATAAAACTGCGATCAAAACTCATGTTAAATCATTTTAATAATTTTAAATCGAAAAGAAACTAAAATCCCATGAAATATGTGAAAAATAAGGTATCCCCTCCCTTTCCCTAAAAAAAACCGTTAGTGTTTCCCGCCATTGAAGCAATCAGTAACCTTTTAATAGTCAAGACAATTTTAATTTTACCTTTTCGTCTGCTTAAACCGGAGTTTGTATATTGTATTGAAGAGTATTCAGAGGTAAGTGGAGTCAGGTCGAGGTACAAGAAAACACGCAGGCAGGTTCCAAGTCTTTATTGCTGCTCGTCCAGTAGAGGTCAGGATCCGAATGCCCCGAGAATGAATCGAGAGCGTACCATTCTTATATCATAGAGCGCTCAGCGCATACACGTATTATCATTGGTCAAGGAGTCTGGTGCAGCCATTGGTCGCAACGCCCGTCACCATGGCGTCACCATGACGCCACCGGTCTACGGGGCGTCTCTCTATGTAACGTTACAATAATATGTCTGGTATATTAAAGATATGACATATATGTATACAAAAAATAATCATTTTTGTATACCGGTACAGGTATTGGTGCTTATTTTTAATCTTACGAAAATCCAAAACGTGTAAAATTTGTAACTCTCAACATTAAATCAATTCTAGAATCGCCAGTATTTAGTATATTCATCAAATCATAGTGAAGAGTATTCAAAGGTAAGTGGAGTCAGGTCGAGGTACAAGAAAACACGCAGGCAGGTTCCAAGTCTTTATTGCTGCTCGTCTGGTGGAGGTCAGGATCCGAATGCCACCGTTCGAGAGCGCCCCATACTTATAAATATTCAGCGCTCAGCGCATTCACGTTATGACACGTAAACATGTATAGTCATTGGTCAAGGAGTCGGGTGCAGCCATTGGCCGCAACGCCCGACTCCACCATTGGTCGGCGTCACCATGACGTCACCGGTCTACGGGGCGTCTCTCTATGTAACGTTACAATAGTATTAATAAAGTTTTTTGATTTACTTTTCATTGATGAATAATGAAAATAAATATTAAATTGAAAATTTTCAAAATAACATATGTACATATGTATGTATGTACATGCATTCATACAACACATACATACATTGAAAAAATTATTTCCATGCTAATTATAACATTTGTAAATTACAAGGTTTATCTTAGTTTTGGACGAACCTCCTAAAACTTTTCCGATCGCTTTGAAACTTTGCCATTTTTTTTGGAATAAAAAACGTTTATTTTATTGGAGAGGTTTTGAAAAAACGATGAAAACCATTTCAGAATAATTTGAATTTAATAAAAGGATAAAGGGTATAAAATCATTTACGTCATTGCATTATTTTAAACCAAATTTGAGGGCCATGAATTTATGATACCGCAAAAACCCGTTGAAAAACCTTACATATGTATGTATAACATGTCATGTAAAACAATCAAGAAAAAAAGTAGTTCGAGAAACAGTTGTCAAAAGTCGTTTTGAGAACTCTTTTATCAAAACGACTTGCAGAGCATCTGTAGCCTAGCCTGAGGCGCGGTATTATTTATCTTTAGGCAATAAAACTGCCACTCATAGTAAAAAAAACGTTTTGAATGAGTTCGTTCATTCGGTCCAAATATTTGAAAATATATAATTTCTTGTAAGGTCTTTGTAATATTTTATACGTATAAAATATTATTAAAGAAATTATACATTAGATGAACAGATGGGCGCTGGATGACAGTTATTGATGTAAACATAATTCGTTATACATATGTATGTTTCGAATTTACAAAAGCGAAAGATATTAATTAGTAAAAATATACCTTATTAAATTATTGATAAACGAAATGAGCCTTAATTACTATAAACTATCATATAGATTTTAATGTGACTATAATAACACTGAGCAACAAAAACGAAAGCATTTAAATTGCAATTACCGCTCGAGTTAGTACGTTTAGATAAAAATATTGAAATAGAAAACAAATCCTTATAAACGAGGTGAAATAAAAAAATTGCCAAATAAATGCAACAATATGTTTCTGGTAATCTATTTTGAATGATTTAAAATGTTTAGTAACTGCTTCAAGTAAGTTCGTTGCTGTACAAGATCCGATGACACGAACGAGCCCAAGATTATACGGATCTTCTGATGGAAGACGGACGTGCATCCATATATGCCCCATTGAATTTTATTATCCTTGGCGGTATTCTAAGAAATTATTTGCGTACGAAAATAACGTTTTACATACATACATATGTATGTACTTTAAAAGGCAAGAAAATTTAAACTTACAATATTTCGAATTGCTTATTCCATTTTTGTTTTTCGCCTATATTTTGTTAAAAAATTAAATTTTATAACGCATTTTGATTTTAAAAAAATATTTTTAATTAAAAAAAAATTATGTCTTGTTACCCGGAACCGATGGTTTTTAGTCCCGGGTCTCGGGTCTGGGTTTCAGGTCCATTACCCGACGGGTTCGGGTCCAGGTCGGGTCGAGTCCAGAAACCCTAGCGTCAGGCCCTATATATGTTATTCAATATCTATGTACAGTAAGATGCAGAGAAATCGCATCACTTTCAATTGTTCATGTTTTCGATTTTTTTTAATTACATGAAGCTATACACAAGTTTTTTTGGTTTTATTATTTGATTTTAACTATTTAACATGTTTTACGATTAAAAAAGATTATTTATATTTTTAAATTAAGGCGTGATACGAATTTTAAAAAAACATGCAAAATAGGGCATTTTTCTTATAGCGTCAGGCCCTATATATGTTATTCAATATCTATGTATGTCTGTATGTGAACAACGAAGTGCATTGATGGAATCTAATCTTGCCGACCAACGAGTAGGGTTCAATCTTTTTTTTAAAGTAACCAATGGTGAATTCTCCTCACAAAGTCCCACCTGTTAATGCTGACAGCGAAAAAATTATAAATTTGTTCAACCACATCAAAAAAATAAGAAGCGTACGGTATCTTTTATAAAGAGATTTAAATCATGAGCAGCACAGTGAACGTAACGAGCATTTGGTTCGAGTTCAGTTATCTTCAGACCGTTGTATGCACCACTCATTACCCTGGCACCATCGTAACCCTGTCCTCTACGTTTCGCAATATCTAGTCAACAGATCCAAAATATATTTTTTAAACCCTCTGCGCTTCTGTCTTTAACATTAAAAAACCCCACGAACGATTACTTTATTTCGACATCAATTGGACGTTGAATTTGATCTTTTTGAACAATCTATCGAAAAACAACACTCACTTGCTCAATTTTACTTAAATCTTTAGTACCGTCAATTAGCCAGCAGCGTGGCTCGGTCGTTAAGCTTCTGCTTAACACTGAGAGGCGCCGAGTTCGATCCCTTGAGCTGACCTCGATTGAAAAGAATTTTTCTGAGTATATCTGTAATGCTGCTGGTCAGACCAGGATTTGTGACTCCTGGTTGATCGTTTCCTATCAGAGTTTGCCGATTTTCTCTGATTTCATTGTTGAAACGATTCCCGATTAAAAATTGGCTAAAAATCCTTCCTACCCACTATGTCACCACTATTTGAGTATGATTAATGTAAATATTACAATAAAAATGTATGTACAATTCATAGATGTCTCGTTAATTGTCGAGTTTAAGTCAGTGTCTCGTAATTTAGCGACTTATGTATATAATAAAAAATGCTGTATTGTTTGTAATTTGGCCAGGAAGGCGCATTGGGGTTTTACCTGTAATGCCTTCCTGGTATGAAATAAAATAAAATGATTGAATAGGAAAGTGGTTATAGAAGTAAATATTGCATTTTCTATTTGTGTCGAAATTAATTGGATGATTTCATTGTGTATTGTCGCGCTCAAAAAAGTCACAGAACCTGCTTTATGTTTGGCTATCAATGATTACAAAAGTGGATCATAAGTTGCCAGAAGTTGAATGAAAGAAAGAAAATTTCCAGATTGTTAAAAGACACGAAATTTTCTTGATGGCCTCAAAATGCCAAATTACATTTAGCCAATGTTAGTTTGACATTAATTTGTCCACAAATCGTAAGTAAAACAGGATTTAGTGTGTACTTAGATTTTTCGTGAATTGCATTTTTTTTTTAAAGTCATCTCCAGCCTTGTATGCCTTCAAACCAAGAGGAATATTTTTTTTGTCAGCAAAAAGCCAACATGGTTTACAGTACAATCCACAAGAATAGTCGAAATATGATTTTTCTTAGTGGAATTTTATTTAATTCTCATATAAAGACAATTTAATATATTATCCCTATTAATTCAATTCAGATTCGTGTTAATACTAGTACGAGTTTTCAGCTCGCAATTTTACCGATTTAAAATTCAGTACACTTCTAATTAACCCTTTTAAACGAAAACAAAAAATAGTGTGGCCAGAACACTATCCCAATAAACATGTTTCAATAGAAAATATCATTAACATCATGACTAGAGGTAGGATAGCCAAGGTGCCGCTCATTGTTCCATTGTTGTAAATCCTTTGTAAAAGAGGTTCGGCAAACCTTTAACAATGGATTTACAACTTTTGAACAATACGCGGCACCTTCTGGGTCCAGGCTTTAATCATGACTATAGATTCCAATATTCATTTTGAACAGGAAATCGACAGATTTTGAGACATTGACCGAACACCAGATATAGAAAAATCGCGCGATTCAACAAACATCTCCGAATCTCTAGCCAATCAACATTTTTAATTACCAAATTTGTGTTCACCGGGCATAGATCTATAATAAAGTCATATCTTGTCCCCGAATAAAAAAAAGTCGTCATTTGTCGAACAGCGCTATTGTCAGACAAAGAGCAAAAAAAAGGTTGACAATAGAAATGCAACCTGAGCGTCTTCCCTTGGTCATTAATTTAGAGACAGGAGCCACTTTGCCAGTCCAGCTCTAATAGTCATTATTAAAGAGCGGACCCAGAGCGCGCCGTTCATTGTTCAATTGTTGTAAATGCATTGTTAAAGGTTCAGCGAACCTTTTTTTTGGACTCTAGCTTTGTAAATAGAGCCAAACCGCCCCGATTCCTGGAAAAAGCACGGTCTCTATCCGCGCTCTAGTAACCCTCTCACCCACCCTTCGCCGAATAATTTGAATGGAAGATTCGTCGGAAAAATATCTATACCTGAAAAAAGGGGGTGACACAACAACTCATTCACAGATTTTCCGTAAACCGAGAATGCGCTCCAGCCATTACGTATACGGCCATCTCTTTCTCAGCCGTGTGTTCACCAAGATCTCGTATACTGACGAGGCGCGCTAGCTATTACGTATGCGGCCATCTCTTTCACAGACCGTTTGTTCACCGATAGCTCGTATATTGACGCGGCGTTCTAGCCATTACCGTTCGTTCGTTCACCCATATCTTCGTTCGCGGAACTCGAATATTTTTTTTTCGGCTTTTCCCATAATTTAAGTATTACATTGTTTTAGGTTTCACTAATACTAATTTTGATTTTATGAACTATGGCTCTCACCCACCCTTCGCCGAATAATTTGAATGGAAGATTCGTCGGAAAAATATCTATACCTGAAAAAAGGCACACATATTAATGATTTTGTAAATATTAGACTATTTTTACAAAAATTTTATTAAAATTATATAACCACTTTCCAATCATCCAGAGTGAAGTGTTGATGCTGGCTAGTAGGGATCCGAATCGAATATTCGAGTATTCGAATTGTTCGTCTGATTTGTCAGCCATTCGTTATTCGAATATTTCATCAACTATTCGAATATTATTCGTGTATATATATTTTTTATCAACTAAATTCACAAAATCAATATGAAAAGAGTGATGACGAAGAAGCCGACGATTATGAAGAAAATGAATACGCAATAATGAAAATATGAAAATGAAAATAATACGATATTTAAAATAAAAAATTGAAATTATTATTGGCTGTAAAAACGAGGTGGAATTCAATGGCATCTATGATAAGATCAATCATTCAAATTTATGCTTGGTACATATGCAATTACCTTTTTTTTTTTTGCAATTTTCGAATATATTCGAATAGCTCTTGATTAACTATTCGATATTCGAATAGTTGAAGTCGACGAACATTTGGGATCCCTACTGTCTAGCCAGTGCAGGTCTTACACACTTTGGCTGACGCCCTCAGGCAATTTTCCTCTAGGCGCCCCTAGAAAAAATAACTGAAAACAGATTTTCCCTCCTCCTTTTTCCGGGCTTGGGACCGGCAGTAAAGTGGTTAACAAAGTTTCCCAACCTCACTGGCGGAGTTAAAAATAAATAAATTAATTAATAAAAAAATATATATTTTAATAAAGAAAAGTAAATTGTGTTGGTGAGAACTGCAGGAAAGTTTTCCTAGTGTTTAATTATTACATTAAATAAAATAGTGAATTTGGCATTTTTCTAAAGTACAATATTCTAAATGAATTATTACTGGTATGAATTATTTCAAGTTTTATGGAGTGATTGAGCCATACAATATAACTGTATAAATGAAAGAATTGAATTTTGACATGTTACATTTCAGCACAAATAAAAGTTGCATATTATATGTATATTTTCTTGAAATGTTCATTATGAATGTAACAAAAGTACATTTAAATGATGTAAAGGGAGTCACATGTTAGGGTTTTTTGCAGACACAGGTTGTCCCTTATATTTAGATATGTTTTCTCAGCCTTTCGATTTTTCTGGCGAATTTCTCTAGTCCACTGTATTCTTCTTTTAGGTACATTTTCACTGTTCTGGGAGAATAAACAATCTGCAGTATTATTAATGGTATCTCCATCTAAAACATTATAAATAATTGTACTAGTTCAAGAACGTATCATTTACAGTTCATTGTGATTTTATTGATGTGAATAAATTAATTTGATATCACATTCATAATAATATAACATCATCAGTGATTATGTTTTCCTTTTTCAGGTATCTGATAACGGGAAATTCATTTCGATCGATCGGCTTTAGCTATCGACTAGGTTTTTCAACATTTTTCAACTAGGGTGTTGTAAAAGAGGGTATTGTAAAGGAGTCAGTGCAATAATTTGGAAAAAATTACAACCTACAGTATTGCTACAACCAACCGCAGAAAAATGGAAAGAGGTGGCATCAGAATTCGATGCTCTATGGAACTTTCCCAATTGTGTGGGTGCATTAGATGGCAAACATATAAATATACGCTGCCCAAAAAATGCCGGGTCCAATTTTTACAATTATAAAGGTAATCATTCAATCGTATTACTGGCGTTAGTAGACGCACAATATAAGTTTTTGCCAATAGATGTGGGTGCATATGGAAGAAACAGCGATGGAGGTATTTTTGACAAATCAAATTTAGCTAAATCGCACAAGACAATCCTTTAGTTCCAGGAACTGAACCTCTCCCATACGTTATAGTAGTAGAGACGAAGCATTTCCGCTAAAGCGGTATCTATTACGGCCTTACAGTAGAAATTCAATAAGAGGTAATGAACCAAAAAAAATTTTAATTACAGGCTTTCTCGCGCAAGAAGGAGTGGAGAATTTTGGTATCAAGATGGAGAGTGTTTGAAAGAGCAATACCACTTCACGGATATGGTTGATAATCTAATTCTGGCAGCATGCTGTCTTCACAATTATTTGGGAGCATACAAAATTAGAGATATTAACCTAAATTCGAATGGAGGCACTAACTACCACATGTTGATCAACCAGATATAATTGTGCTTCGAAAACTACCTGCTCCTTCAGGACAAAACGATCCAGCAAAAATGTGATAAATATAGTAGATTCACGTGCCGCGACAGAGTTATAACTACCGATGATCGAATTTTTCCATACAAAGATGACCACAACCACCTTAGACATGCTGCAAAGCTACAAGCAGACAAAGTAATGGAGACCGTAAGAGAACAGAGATCCACCCCATTTCCTGCTGTTTCGAGCATTTTCTGGCGTGCGAAATGCAGTGGCAGCTCAATTGCCGTCCATATCAAACATGAAAAGAACCATTAGAAACGCGAGGACAAGAAAAGAAGGAGTTCCAACGAACCCTAGTACAAGAGAAGAAATCGTCTTACCACACGAATACACAGTTACCGAAACCGGGGAAAATTTCCTAATGTTCGACTTTGGGCCTGTTCAAAACAGAATAATGATATTTTCGACATTAAGAAATTTAAATTTGCTGGCAATGTTGATACATTGGTACGGAGATGGTACATTCAAAGTGGTATCATCATTTTTTTATTTTATTTTATTTACCATGCACGGCTTGGAAAACAATATGGCGATACCAATGTATATGCTTTATTACCAAATAAAACGCAGCAGACGTACGTCACATTGTTTAAAGAAGTGAAAAAATTGCTTCCGGGCTCAAATCCGTCACCAAGAACAATAATGACTGATTTTGAAGTAGCAGTCATAAATGCCATCCGAACCGAGCTACCACTTACTGTGCATCGTGGCTGCTTCGTCCATTTCAGTCAATGCATATTCCGACGGATACAAGAAAGTGGCCTACAAATAAGGTACCGAGAAGATCCAGAGCTCGCACTGACTCTCTAATTGCTACCGACTTTGGCGTTCGTTCCGGCAAACGAAGTAGTTCCCACTTTCGAGTATTTGGTCAATACATCGACATTCCCCGAAGAGATCCAGCGTGTCGTCAACTACTTCAAAGATACGTGGATCGGCCGCCCGCAATCAGGACATCAGCGGCGTCCGCCATATTTCGCACACGAAATGTGGAACTGCTTTGCAGGTGTGCAAGATGGTCTTCCAAAAACCAACAATTTTTTAAAAGGCTGGCATCGCCGTTTTCATACACAGGTATCGGCTGACCATCCTAATATTTGAAAGTTTGCATGATGTACCAAATAAAAACATTATAGACAACCTGGATCCAAATAAGTCAGATGGAGATTAAAACTCGAAGAATTCGACAAAACGGTTAAACATAGACCATGAATCGTAAATTCGAATGCCGATTGCCTATCAAGGATTAAAAAAAAGAATTTTTTTATGATAGTTACAAAACAGCTATACTTAATTGGAAATGTATTCAAAACCAGAGTATAGTAGAGTTCAAAACCAAGACTACAATCCAGTAAATAAAGAAATTAAAGAATAACGAGGCATAATAGGGATTTTAACAGTAACCTAATAGAAAATACTATTAAGAAAAACCGTAGCTTGAAAAAATGCAAACAGGATCTTTTCTTAGGCTAAAACCAGATGATCGCAATCAGATTATAGATCACAATTAGAAGGAGTAAACATAGTTTACGACGACGACGACGATTTTCTGCTCCGAAAACGACCAATAGTGGAAGTCGCGCTAAAAACTGCAAAGAACGGTAAAACCCCAAGGAGAGAATCATAATCCCATTGATTTGCTTAATTGTGGAAGCTCCCCGAAATAAAATCTTAGCTAGGCTTTTCAGCAAATGTATCCAGAACGCGACGATAATTTTATTAAACAATAAGTTCCGTTAACAACGATGCGTTAGAGACGGAATTATTAGATAACAGATGGAGCAGCGGATGTAAAGCGTGTAAAGTACAAGCAACTAATTATCGGAACGTGGTGCTTGGCACGATTTTCGTGACGGTAAAATTATAGATTATTTAATTAAAACTGATCCAGTTCAAATCACAATGAATAAATATCCCGATGATAATAAAAATGGACCGTCGTTTTTCATGCTCATATTACAATAAAGTCTTCCGAATGGTATGAACTAAAAAAATTAGAGCAATAAAAAATTCGTCATTCGAGAAAAGCATGACGAGTTGCCCAGAATTTTTAGGATTTTTTTTTATTTTTGCCACTAACCCCTATTTTTTAAGGATACTTATACACGAATCATATTTGCAATGTGCACGAGTTTTATCATAACGGAAATTTTAAATGCTTGTAAAAAAAAGAGAATCAAGATGGACTATTCATCCTGTGCAAACAGTCCGGGAACAGATAAAATTCATTTCAACTTCATTACACAAAAATAAAAATGTAAAATTCAATTATTTTTGAAGCACCGCGCGCAGAAGAATGATCATTTCACTACAATGATTGAAATACAAATACATATTATATTTCTACGACAAATAGTATGGAGGTATAAATAAGTCGTTTTAGATGACAAACTTACTCTTCATAGTTGCAACAGTCGAGATCATAAGGAGGCTCGTCAATGAGATGGACCACCCAAGCTCCCACCTGAAACACCGGGCCCGGGAGATTATAGCCAACCCGTCCACGGCATAATTTTAAAAACAAAAGGAAGTGGCGATTCTCATCTCCTGAAGATCTTCAGCACACCCCGGCGGCTGCATTCGGCGGCAAACAACGACCCGTCGATGACGATTTTGATTAAAATCAACCATCAACGTCCGCGGCCTTAAAGTTGCTCGAGGGTGCACTAGTTTGTTAGACTTAACAGCCAAAACTCGACCGACTACATGAGAGCAAGTCCAGTCAAAATCAACTGACGAATGAATATACCAACTGCTATTGTTGTTTCACTGTAGAAAGCCACTTGGGTAAAACGTACATGCTGTCCGCTTCACTGTCCCTCGACCAATGGCAATTCGTAGACAACAGAACATTGTACGTACTAAATGCTATTGAAAGGGGCAGCGTGTGCGTTTTACATAGGTGTGTTCCTACAGCGGATGGACTAGCTAACAATATATCTTGTTTTAAAAATGTTTCATGACATTAATTAGAAGCTGGAGTTTTCGGTGCGCCAAAAATTTGTTGAAAATTATCGATGATGAAAATATTCACTGCGTATTCTCAGCAGGACCTGTTGAAAATCGCATGAGTTGAATTGTACACCTCGATTCTTATTAGGTTACGATTTTCGTTAAAACCCCTCGCGCACGTTACAAATATAATATGTAGATTCAGTAAATCGTGCCACGTATATTCAGTGCGACATATTGAGTCATCGCTCATCGAAAATGTTACGGACTACGAATGACACAATTTGTCAAATAAGAAATCACAGCAAATAAATAGCCTGGTACAGCAAATCCAAATAGTGCCAAACATGTATGGGCAAAAAATCATCCTATTATATACCAATTCAAATTGAAACAACCACGATTTATACAAAGAGAATTTCAAGAGTAAAACACTTAATACAGACTGTGTTCTCTAATTTTAATACACAGTAATAATGTTCAGTAGTTCCAAACATGTATGGGCAAATGTAAGGGAGACTACGAATATTTATCGTTAACTGAAATAAGTTGGATCCTTTTTTGAACTTCTAAAAAACGTTTCGCCAAAAGCATCAGAGAAAAATTGTAAAATATATATTTACAATTCTGCCTATAAACGGAATATAGCCTAGGGACATATTGTTCAAAACAGAACATTCAACAAGCACACACAGACAACGCTCGGTCTCAATGCAGGCCTTGCCATACATTTGTTTTCTACCATTGAAAGTGCGTGCATATGTATGTTAGATATAATCTATACAATCTCGTACCAATTATAAGATTGGATTTATTTAATGTTTTTTATATGGTAGAACATATATAGTACTACCATAGCATGACTCCCAAATGGAAACATGCATGCGCCAATTACGAATAAATTGCGCCGAAGCGAAATTTTCTTATCCATTATCGTAATGGATAAGAAAAATAAAATGCTGGAGGTCTGGAACAGTGTGGTGTTCCAGATGAGCACATTAATCAGACTCGGAATCGCCTAAAGAAAGTGCGTGCATATGTATGTTGGATATAATCTATACAATCTCGTACCAATTATAAGATTGGATTTATTTAATGTTTTTTATATGGTAGAACATATATAGTACTACCATAGCATGACTCCCAAATGGAAACATGCAACGATATTCTCGAAATACATGTATCGTCAGTATGTCGAACAGGAGCATTGTGATACTGTCTTAGTTGCCGGGACTGTAAGGTTAGTCTTGCTTCAAATATTATGTATTATGTACATATGTTAACTCGAATTTTTAATCTGTTTGCAGATTCTATGTACACAAGTTTATTTTAATGTGCAACAGTGACTATTTGGCGGACCGTTTACAAGCATCATAATACATACTGTATAAATGAGCATATTATAAGCTCATTTATACAGACTGTATAAATGAGCATATTATACAGTCAAGCAATCGCCTAAAATGGAGAATGCTATCAAGAAAGTGCGAGCATATGTACGTTAGATATAATCTTTACCATCTCGTACCAATTATAGGATTGGATTTATTTAATGTTTTTTATATGGTAGTACATATATAGTACTACCATAGCATGACTCCCAAATGGAAACATGGAAGCGCCATTTACGAATAATTTGCGCCGAAGCGAAATTTTATTTTCGCCGAAGCGAAGCGAAAAAGAAAATGCTGGAGGTCTGGAACAGTGTGGTGTTCCAGATGAGTTTGTTAATCAAAGAGCTGAAGAATGCTAACGAGAAAGCTGTGTTTCACCATTAGTAGAGCATTCCCAATTCCATGTAGATCAAAATTAATTTACTATTAATTTGTATTGTAATTTAATGCCTTCTGTGAGCGCTTTACGTTCCACTATAGGGAGAGTAAGGAGAGCTCAGAGACCGAAAGAACCGAAACAACCGAAATAACCAAAAGAACCGCAAACAGTAAAAGGCACATGCAACCAGCAACCGTTTCTGGTGAGTGACTGAGTTCGAGAATGGCAGAATACTAATATTCTCAACGGTGACCAATTTGAGCAGATTAGCGCAGGGAACCTATTGTATTATGGACGGCACTTTCAAGACGGTTCCCAATATCTTTTACCAATTATACACCATCCATTCGAAGGTTGGGCAAGCGAATGGTAGAATTTTACCCTTGATTTATATACTAATGACATCAAAGACGCAGACGGCTTACGTGAAGGCATTTATGGAAATCAAGAATTTTGCCAGCTCAAATGGAGTATTTCTGATGTCACAAGTCATCATCTCCGATTTGGAGTTGGCCGCAATAAACGCCACCCAAATTGCTTTCCCCGGAGTGGAGATTAAGCTCTGCTTTTTTCACTTCGGGCAGTGCATTTGGCGTAAGATCCAGAATTTTTTGTAAGCAGTAAAAATGGAAAGTAAAAATAAATCCGTCTTATTTAGTGAGAAAATTTGACCTTAGATTCGATCGGAATTATAAAGACGTGAACCTCGGGTAACTGCGATAGATGTCGGAGCCCGAAAATCAGAACACTACGATACGACGGATAACGAAGTCGAAGGTTTTCATATGAAGGTGGGATATACAATTGCAGCTCAATTTCCAAATATATGGAAGTTTTTGAAAGCCCTACAAGGTCTCAAAGCCGAAACCGATTCGAGACTTATCGAAGAGGAATAACTTATATAACGTGGAAACACATTAGTTACCATTCTAAAATATTATATAAAAGAAAATAACCGCACGCAAAGTATTATAAAGAGTACTTGCGTTCTTAATATTTAAATAAACACCCGGAATTTTAGATGTCCAATACTGAGGAGATATGTCAACACCCATCGTATACGCTGTGTAATAACATGTGATGTGTAACCCAGTCACTTGTATTTACAATTCGAAACATATCGTGTATCTCAATTTATGTAAATATTAATCCCAAAACAAACCGTTATTGGAAATAAAATAAGCTCAACTACATGCATTCATGTCCGTTGAACGTTCCCTTCCTGGCAGATGATAACTTGAATTTTGAAAGGTATCTTGAATTCAAATACAAATATAGCATGCCAGACGCTACCCAAATGAATTCCCAAGACATGACATTCGGGTGCGTATTAAAAAGAAAAAGTCTACTCGCAATCGAGAAATGGGTTCTTGTACATACTAGCATTCAATAAGCATGGAAAATATCTACATCCTAATTGAAAATATCTTGATGTTCCTCATATTTTTTTAACCAAATACCGAAAAATTGCTAGCAGGTTAAGTAATATAATATTTGTATTGTAATTGCCTTAAAAATGGCGTTAAGTATAACGCTTTTGCAATGATACTTAACTTTAATTAGACTTCCGCCTAATTTGGCATCTATGGACATATCTATGGGTGTATGCCAAAATTCAAAGACAATGCTTCGAAATATTTCAAAAATTTAGGCATCTAGAAACAAAGACAAACCATCACCCTCTTCAGATATGGATCCCTACAAAGGGATCACAACACTACCTGCTCAAGTGTCCTGGTAAGCAGCGTGAAGCTCAACTTGAGCCTATTCAATATAACTGTGGATTGGATATCACGCCAGAATTCGACACAGTAAAATAACTGGGAAGAGGTTTCGAAGGTACTTCAATTCAGCGATAAACCTCTTCATGCATGTATACAAAAACCCTTTCAGATATAAACTGAAATTACAGTTAGTCGACTTAAAACATCACCCTATTCAGAGATTGTTTGGTGGAGGGGTGTCTCGAAATTAAGACATCCATTATTTGAGGGGAATAAAAATGAAACCTTCAAATTTATATATAGATGACGCTACAGATCATCTACGTTCTTTAAAAATAACCACCAGAACGGAAACCACAAAGAAAATAAATGGAGTAACGGAATGTATAATAATTATAATTCAGGATCAAAAATGTTTAAAATTCATCCCAACCTATAAATTAAGCCACCATATTGGGTTGCTATCTGGAGACATCAGATCATATGGAGGATATAATAATAACCCCAATCGCCGACAGTTTAAATCAATATACTAGAAGCTACCAAACCACAAGTTAACTAACGCAACTTGGATCAACCAGCCCAGCCAGGATAATACACAGAATTCCATCTAATCACGAAGCGACGAGAAAACAAATGAAAAATGTATCCAAAAACACTAATGTATCTTGAAATCAGGAAGAATCAACACGGCTGCAGAAGAGGACGTTGTTTATCAGGTAGATAAAAACCAAGCAGACTGTTTAAATGATGCTGAAATGATGAGTAAGCGATATAAGAAATCTCGAAGATTCACCAATTAGGTGAAAACTTGGCGGAATGCCGGCGAACTTCACAAGTACCAATAGCGTCCCAATAATGGAGAACTATTCTGAGAATGGAGCATTTCTATATACAAAAGATCTCATAATCAATATCGATTGATGACCTCGTCCGCGGTGCAGCTCTCTACTGATTTTATTGATTTGACACATGTCAAGGTAAGCCGAAAATGAAACGGCATACACTGAAACGGAGATAGTAGCTCAACTTTATAGAATAACAAAACTGGTTTAGATTCGCAATTCGCAACACAAATTAAATAATGGCGAGAAAAATACCAAAGGGTGATTCTTGTAATATGGTTTAAAATCATTTTTAATGCATCTAAATCAAATGCATAGAACCATCTTACTGCGTAGGATGTTGGGATATTAATTCTCGGTATATTATTGACCGACGATTCTAAAGCTGAACGCTCAGCTCTTAGTGGTATTTTTAAGGACTCAAGCCCATGTTATTTCGCAAGCGATTTCGAGGTCTTCTCAATATAAATTATTGAGAAGAATCAATCGCCAGTCAGCTGCCATCGACGCTGAGCTACGACGAATTGACGGAAGAGCTGGCACAACGCTTCAGACGACAGGGCACACCGATTGCATGCCATGCGGCAGCGGAGCAGAGAAGATGGAGTGCGGAAGAACCGGAAGCACGAGTAGCCCTCGTAGGGATCTTGCCCAACGAGATGACAAACTCGACGATCGACAAAATCGTCGAGTGGAAGAACGCCGGAACGAGACCACCGTGGGAAACAGTATCTGCTGAGGAGCAGGAACTTAAAATACTGTGGACCCAATGGGACGCATTGGAGGTGGAAGGCGGTAAGCTGTACCGGAGATGGGAGAACACCGCGGGAACACGTCACACAAAGCAGCTGGTGGTGCCGACTGAGAAGATACCCGAAATCATGTGGGAGATGCACAACGCGCCCACGGGGGGCCACTTCGGTATCAATAAAACGTACCGAAACGTGCGCCAAAAATATTACTGGCCGACGTGTCGAATCGACGTCACCCAGTGGTGCGAACGATGCGCACAGTGCGGGGCCCACAACGGACCACACCGAAGGAATCGCGGGGCACTTCAACCGTACCTTTCGGGGACGCCACTACAACGAATGGCAGTCGACATTCTGGGTCCACTCCCGGCCACCGAACGAGGAAACCGATACATACTGGTGGCTATGGACTACTTCACGAAGTGGCCGGAAGCGATTCCACTACCGAACCAGGAGGCAGAGACCGTAGCAGACGCCCTGGTAGAACAAGTGTTCACGCGGCTAGGCGTCCCGAACGAGCTGCACTCTGACCAGGGACGAAACTTCGAGTCGAAGTTGTTCCGTCAGGCACTGGACCGGCTGGGCGTACACAAAACGAGAACAACACCATACCGACCTCAGTCCGATGGAATGGTCGAGCGACTCAATCGAACCATGCGGGCGCACTTGACGAAGTCCGTCAACGAGGAGCAGGACGACTGGGACACGCTGGTTCCGCACTTCCTCATGGCATATAGAGCGGCCCAACACGATGCAACAGGAGCATCACCAGCAGCCATGATGTACGGACGAGAACTGCGCATGCCGGCGGACCTACTATATGGGGGCCCTCCACCAGACAGCGAACCTCAGGATCCACACCGGTATACCACGAAGATGACCGAAGACATGGCCAAGGTACATCGGTTCGCCAGAGCCCACCTCCGGATGCAGAATAGCCGTATGAAGACGCGATACGACGTCCGCAGAACCGAACCGGCGTACGAAACAGGTGACCGAGTATGGCTGTACAACCCTGCCAAGACTCCAGGGCTTTCACCAAAGCTGCAATCGCTGTGGGAAGGACCGTACACCATAGTGACCAAACTTAGAGACGTAGTTTATAGGATACGCAGGGAATTCGACGGCTCAAACCGATTAATGGTGGTGCACCTGGATAGACTCGCAAGGTATAAGGCCGTCGAATATTAACTGTAGTTATAACTAAGTGCAACTGTAATTGTATGTAACTGTTTTGTAATTGTTTAAGTGTAACTTTAAATTAATGGGTCGATCGGGACGATCTCTCTTAAGAAGGGGGTTATGTAGACCGGTGACGTCATGGTAACGCCGACCAATGGTGGAGTCGGGCGTTGCGGCCAATGGCTGCACCCGACTCCTTGACCAATGACTATACATGTTTACGTGTCATAACGTGTATGCGCTGAGCGCTGAATATTTATAAGTATGTTGCGCTCTCGAACGGTGGCATCCGGGAGTCCGCGCCCAGCGCCCGCAGTGCTCGGACGTGTCCCGCCGCGCTGTCGTTACCCGCGCACAAACAGCTGTCTATAACAGCTGCGTCGCCGAAACCGCGATGTAACTACCGCTCGACTCTCCGAACGCGTCCCTCTGGGAATGAGAAGCTGTCCTAGCAACAGCCAAATAAACAAAAGTGATAGTGACAGTGACAAGTGACAAGTGACAGTGACACTACAAACAAAAAAAAACCCACCCACAAGATGGCCAGTGTGCGGCGTGATGGCCGTGGTGGCAGTGACACTAGCGCTAAAACGCATAAATTCACTGAACATGACTTCAAAAAACTCGTGAAGGCGTACCAAGAAATGAGGGAAGAAAACGCTTCCCTCAAAAAGTTAATCGCGACTCACGCAGCCCAACGAGCAGCTGACCAAGCAGCCCACTCCGCCCAACTGGGAAACCTCGCGTCAAACATGTCGCAGGCCCAGTCGACGACGACGACCACAAAGACGAAGGATATGGCCACATCCCCTCAGACGTCACCACGCAAAAACGGTAAGCGTAGAATGACGAGCCCACTCAACACCACACACACACAATCACAGTCGACCCCACCCATCAGCAACAGATACGCGGCACTCGCGGAATCCGACTTCGACTCCGATTCCGACTCCGTGCAGTCTAATAAAATGGAGGTTACTTCCGCTGCCAAGTCCCCACCCGCATCAGCAGCCGCACCCGAACCCACACAACCACCCACACCTACACAATCACCCACACCTACCCAAACACCTGCACCTACACAAACACCTGCACCACTACCGGAGGACTACTCCTTCCCTGTTGGCATCATCCGAAATCGGAAACATATCCAGAAGCGTCCAATTCACAACACACCCACCCAACAAGCGGCCCTCAGCACACCGTCGGCAAACACGCCTCAAATTCGTACACCCCCCCAGACCATAAGCCCCGCTCACCCATCCAGAAACACCGTTTCGGATGTGCTTCCCAAACCTAAAGTTGCTCCAATCTTTCTAAGGTTGCCATCGGACTACAAGGTAGTTCAAAGGAAACTCGACGGACGTAACCTCAAATTCACAGCCGTCTACTCTGAAAACAGAGTCAAAATCACACCATGCACCATCGATGATTACCGCCAAATCACAAAAGTGCTCCAAGAAGAACAATTCCAATTCTATGCCCACCCTCTAACGGAAGACAAACCGCTCAAACTGGTCATTAGAGGCATTAGCCCCAACTATTCCGAGTCAGAAGTCCTCGCCGAGTTGGCCGATCTTGGCTACAAAGCCAGTAAAGCCACCGTCATGAAATCACGACGTGACAAGCGCGACATGCCCATGTTCACTGTCGAGACCACACGTGACGAAGAGGGGAAGAAGTTGTTCAACCTCTCCAGCATCTTCGGCCAACTGGTTCGCATCGAATCACTTCGCCGTGGTGATACTGTACCGCAGTGCCACCGCTGCCAAGGCTTTGGCCACGGCTCCTACAACTGCCATGTCGCCCCCCTGTGCATCAAATGTGCAGGACCCCATTTGACCACTGACTGTGTGTCAACAACCTCCACTCCAACTTGCACCAGCTGCAGAGGCCCTCACGTTTCCAGCTACAGAGGCTGCCCTTCAAATCCCAACAACAAAAGCAGGAAGAACTCCCGCCAACCCCGAAACCCCAACCCCTCCCACCCCCAACCAACGAAGACCAACGTACCGCAATATAGACACGAAAACTCAAATTTCCCTCCCCTAACCCCTCCCACCCAACAACCCAACATCAACACTAGCTGGAACCCAAACCAAGACCTTTCAAATCGGATGAGCAAAATCGAACAGTCCATTGACTCGATAAATGCCATCCTGCTCATGCTCACCCAACAACATAAAAAATGACTTGCTACCTCAAGATCGTTTACTGGAACGCCTGCAGCATACTCAGCAAGCGTGTCGAATTCGAGCAATTCTTGCTCCAACACTCCATTGATATCGCACTAGTAAACGAAACTTGGCTCAAACCTGGCAATCGACTAAACTTCCCAAACTACACCACATACAGAAACGACAGAATAGGCAAAGCCGCCGGCGGCACTGCCATATTCATCAAACACACAATTCAACACAACTTGGCCCCGCGGCCGATCACCACAGGGATAGAACTGACGTCGGTAGAAGTTTGGACTAACACTGGCACCCCACTCATCCTCCACGCAGTTTACAACCCACCAAAACAACACTTACTCACCACAGACTTGGACAAAATATTCAACACTAACAAAGCCACCATTGCCGCAGGCGACCTTAACGCCAAACATTCCAGATGGAACAGTCAAGCCACTAACAATAATGGAAAAATTCTTTTAAGTTATTCCCAACTTTCAAACCCAAAAGTTTCCGTCACGGCCCCAGACGAACCCACAAGAATCCCCATTAACTTCAAAGGTAGACCTGATATCTTAGACATCGTTCTTACTCAAAATTTTCCGGGCGCGCAGTCCTTGACTGTAGTAAATGATCTCTCTTCCGACCATCACCCGGTCATACTAGAACTCACCAACACACCCGTAACTATAAACCCCATCCTCCGAAGTACCATATCTTGGGAGAAATTCTCAACTCTCCTTCACCACACCGTCACTTACCCCCACTCAATTCACACCACCCAAGAAATAGACTCCGCTATTAACATACTCACGGATGAAATACAGTCAGCCTTAGACGCCAGCACCACCACCACACCCCACTCCCCTTTGCACCCGCAAGCTTTACCCCCCGACATTCGCGATCTTATTCGCCTTAAGAATAGAGCTAGGAAGGCATTCCAAAGGTACAAGGACCCAATCCTCAAACAGCGAATGAACAGACTTCAACAAGACGTTAAAAATGCCTTGTGGCAACTACGAAACGACAACTGGGATACCAAACTCAGAGCGCTAGAAGACGGACATAACGGTTTCTGGAAACTGTCAAAAATCTTCAGAAGCAACGGCAACAGGATCGACAGGATCAAAGTTGGAGATAAGTTCGTCTACTCCACCGCCGATAAAGCGGAAGCCCTAGCCGACAGTCTCCAGGACCAATTCTCTCTCTCAAACTTCAACCTGCAAAGTGACTTTTGCCAAATGGTTGAAAGCTCCGTCAACAGCTACCTCGAAAACCCAGCCCCAGTACCCATTGTCGCCACTTCGCCGCTTGAAGTCCTAAACATCATCAAAACTATCGCCGCCAAAAAGGCCCCTGGCCCTGACGGAATTTCCAACAAAGCTCTAAAAGAACTCCCTCAAAAAGCCATCGCTGCACTCACGGCAATACTAAATGCCACCAACAGAATCTGCTACTTTCCGAGTCAATGGAAACTCGCCAATGTCATTCTCATCAGAAAACCCTACTCGAACCCCTCCCTCGCAACAAGTTACCGACCCATCAGCTTGCTATCCTCACTGAGTAAGATCCTGGAACGGATCTTAATCTCAAATCTCAACAGCGAAATCGCAAATATTGACCTTCTTCCCAAAACACAATTTGGCTTCAGACCCCAACACTCTGCCGTTCACCAGATTCACAGAGTTGTTGAAACCGTTATAGACGGTTTCGACCACAACATGTCTACTGGAGCAATCTTCCTAGACATTTCCAAAGCCTTCGATAAAGTCTGGCACTCTGGCCTCCTTTACAAAATGATTGCCGCCAACATCACCCCCCACTCAATACGTTCTATCGCATCCTTCCTAAGAGAAAGGAGATTTCAGGTCAAACTCAAGGACCGCATATCAACTCAGCGAGGCATCTCCGCTGGGGTACCCCAAGGCTCCATCCTCGGCCCCACGCTATTCAACCTTTACACACACGACATACCCACTCCTACACATAGGTACACAAACATCGCACAGTACGCCGACGACACGGCCATCTTAGCGAGCTCCGTCGGCCCCAAGGGAGTCTCGCTCGCCCTCCAGAAGTACTCGGACCAACTGGTAGCGTGGTACGATAAATGGCTGATGAAAATCAACCCGGATAAAAGTCAGGCAATATTCTTCTCCAGACGTAAAAAACGGTGCAAACCAGCCAAGCCAGTCATTATAAACGACAAACCAGTCAACTGGACCACGTCTACCCGCTACCTGGGGGTAATAATCGACCGCAAATTAACCTGGAGACCCCACATCACTAACGCGGTGCGTAAAGCTAGGGCAGTTGCGTCAAAGCTTTACCCACTATGCAAACCAAACAGCAAGCTCTCGCTTAAAAACAAATGCTTGCTGTATAAATCCATCATCCGCCCACAAATCACGTACGCGAGCCCCGTGTGGGCTCACACTACCATCTCCAACAGATCCATACTCAGACTACAGACAATTCAAAACAAATTCTTGCGTGCCACGGGCAACTACGACTGGTACACAAGAAACACTATAATTCACAATGACCTAAGCATTGACTACCTCGACAAACACGTACACAAACTTGCCGTGAACTACTTCAAGTCTCTCGGCAAAATAGACAATCCCCTGATCAATTCCCTCAGTGTGACCAAACTCACGTCCAATCAAAGACCCATCGACATTCTGAAGATGGGTATAGCACCCAATTTAATTAACCAGACTCAACCACCTCCAAACGGTCCATACCCGCTAACCACCCACTAACACACTAACCCCGACAGTATCCCACAGATGTTGCACTAATTTTGCTTAGTGTTCCAGATCGACAAACACCCCACAAGCGAGCAGCCGCCAGCCCGCACCACAAACATCACCGAGAGTCCGATCCCATACAACACGTTCGATGGATAGGTTAAGGGAGTGGCACTCCCTATAAACTATCGTTAAAACGCAGCCACAAAGATCTACGTTCATTAAAAATAACCACCAGAACGGAAACCACAAAGAAAATAAATGGAGTAACGGAATGTATAATAATTATAATTCAGGATCAAAAATGTTTAAAATTCATCCCAACCTATAAATTAAGCCACCATATTGGGTTGCTATCTGGAGACATCAGATCATATGGAGGATATAATAATAGCCCCAATCGCCGACAGTTTAAATCAATATACTAGAAGCTACTAAACCACAAGTTAACTAACGCAACTTGGATCAACCAGCCCAGCCAGGATAATACACAATGCCATCTAATCACGAAGCAACGAGAAAACAAATGGAAAATGTATCCAAAAACACTAATGTATTTTGAAATCAGGAAGAATCAACACGGCTGCAGAAGAGGACGTTGTTTATCAGGTAGATAAAAACCAAGCAGACTGTTTAAATGATGCTGAAATGATGAGTAAGCGATATAAGAAATCTCGAAGATTCACCAATTAGGTGAAAACTTGGCGGAATGCCGGCGAACTTCACAAGTACCAATAGCGTCCCAATAATGGAGAACTATTCTGAGAATGAAGCATTTCTACTTACAAAAGATCTCATGTCTCAAAAAGTCTCATAATCAATAACGAGTGATGACCTCGTCCGCGGTGCAGCTCTCTACTGACTTTATTGATTTGACACAAATGTCGGGGGAAGCCGAAAATGACCCGGCACTACCCAAACCAAGAATGGCCGGCGAAGAGATGTGTGGTGCGACGAAATACGGCATACACTGAAACGGAGATAGTAGCTCAACTTTATAGAATAACAAAACTGGTTTAGATTCGCAATTCGCAGCACAAATTAAATAATGGCGATAAAAATACCAAAGGGTGATTGTTGTAATATGGAACAATACGAAATGCTGGTCTAAAATCATTTTTAATGCTTCTAAATCAAATGCATAGAACCATCTTACTGCGTAGGAACTTAGGATATTAATCCTCGGTATATTATTGACCGACGATTCTAATGCTGAACGCTCAGCTCTAAGTGGTATTTTTAAGGACTCAAGCCCATGTTATTTCGCAAGCGATTTCGAGGTCTTCTCAATATAAATTATTGAAAAGAATCAATTGTAAATATTAACTATAAAGCCGAAATGGCTTTAATTGATTTAAATAATTCTGAAATATGCCTAAAATACTTATAGTGGATTAAATATGTTGAAAATTATTCGGTACGCAGAGATTTGGTGCTTTGCATATGGAGATTTTACACGTGGCAATCAAACAAACAACTACGCCGAGATAACTGCTCGGATTTTTAAGGACATTGTATTAAATAGACAAAGCTTTCAATGTAGTAGATACTATAAACTATGTTTGCGTTGAAATGAACCGGTATTATAAGGACCGCTCAGTTGATTTATTAGCACATGGTAGAAATGCAGCTAAAAAGGGACTTTTACAACCTTTTATCTCATAAAATGTGATAATGGTTTCATCTACATTGTTCCTAGTGAAAAAAATCCAAATTCAATATACGGGGTAGATATTAGATTAGAACGTTGTAGTACTTGCAATATCGGATATCTAGGAAATGTGTGAACACCAAGCTGGAGTCAATGCTTTGTTTCACAATGTCAAAGAAAAAACTATAGAAAATAGATATAATAGGCGAAAAGAATAACACCAAAGAATTCTATAAACCACTAGAAAAGAATTAATAGACAACATTACGTCGACATAACGAATGTTTAATTATGAAAGTGAGGATGGAACACCTGTTACCTATCCCAGAACAAAAATATATATTTCATTCGGTAATTCCAAATCACAGGGTCAGCGGCTGTATACACCCCGACTTCTTAAATGAAAATGAATTATTTTATCAATCAACTTAGACTTCCGCATAATTTGGCATCTATGGACATATCTATGGGTGTATGCCAAAATTCAAAGACAATGCTTCGAAATATTTCAAAAATTAACTGTGGATTGGATATCACGCCATGATTCGACACAGTAAAAATAACTGGGAAGAGGTTTCGAAGGCACTTCAATTCAGCGATAAACCTCTTCATGCATGTATACAAAAACCCTTTCAGATATAAACTGAAATTACAGTTAGTCGACTTAAAACATCACCCTATTCAGAGATTGTTTGGTGGAGGGGTGTCTCGAAATCAAGACATCCATTATTTGAGGGGAATAAAAATGAAACCTTCAAATTTATATATAGATGACGCTACAGATCATCTACGTTCTTTAAAAATAACCACCAGAACGGAAACCACAAAGAAAATAAATGGAGTAACGGAATGTATAATAATTATAATTCAGGATCAAAAATGTTTAAAATTCATCCCAACCTATAAATTTAGCCACCATATTGGGTTGCTATTTGGAGATATCAGATCACATGGAGGATATAATAATAACCGCAATCGCCGACAGTTTAAATCAATATACTAGAAGCTACTAAACCACAAGTTAACTAACGCAACTTGGATCAACCAGCCCAGCCAGGATAATACACAGAATTCCATCTAATCACGAAGCGACGAGAAAACAAATGAAAAATGTATCCAAAAACACTAATGTATCTTGAAATCAGGAAGAATCAACACGGCTGCAGAAGAGGACGTTGTTTATCAGGTAGATAACAACCAAGCAGACTGTTTAAATGATGCTGAAATGATGAGTAAGCGATATAAGAAATCTCGAAGATTCGCCAATTAGGTGAAAACTTGGCGGAATGCCGGCGAACTTCACAAGTACCAATAGCGTCCCAATAATGGAGAACTATTCTGAGAATGGAGCATTTCTATATACAAAAGATCTCATAATCAATATCGAGTGCCTCGTCCGCGGTGCAGCTCTCTACTGATTTTATTGATTTGACACAAATGTCGAGGTAAGCCGAAAATGACCCGGCACTACCCAAACCAAGAATGGCCGGCGAAGAGATGTGTGGTGCGACGAAATACGGCATACACTGAAACGGAGATAGTAGCTCAACTTTATGGAATAACAAAACTGGTTTAGATTCGCAATTCGCAACACAAATTAAATAATGGCGAGAAAATAACCAAAGGGTGATTCTTGTAAAATAAAATAAAAATGAAATCTTCAAATTTATATATAGATGACGCTACAGATCATCTACGTTCATTAAAAATAACCACCAGAACGGAAACCACAAAGAAAATAAATGGAGTAACGGAAGTAAAAATAACTCAAAAGATAAAAAAAATTGATCGAAACTAAAAATAAAACTTTGCAAGTAATATAATATAGGATTAAAAATGATAAAAATTCATTCCAACCTATAAATTTAGCCAGGAGCATATTGGGTTGCTATTAGGAAACATCAGATCACATGGAGGATATAATAATAACCCCAATCGCCGACAGGTTAAATCAATATACCTGAAGCTACTAAACCACCTAGAACTAAGATCTTCATTTAATGGAAACTGCATACCTCTTGAAAATATTTCTTTACTAAATTGTAAATCAGCTATTCAACAAATCAATCAAACGTCTTCAAAATATCGTTTTGAAGATGAAATTGATATCTTATTGTATAAATCCATTAAAAAAAAAGCAGAATCCATTATTCACTGAACTGCGGACGCGCCTAAGTGAAGCTAATTGGCGCGAAAATCTTATTTGGTTTTCGATAAGCGAGGTGAACAATGTTAGCTTTTTTAATTTATAAGGAGGTGGGGGGCGCAAAACTACCCTTAATGCAGCCCTACTTCAGTCGATGAATATAAAGACCAAAATACCCCCAGTAAGTCCCTAGCGCGAGATGTGTTGTATGCAGGTTCGCGCTTCCAAAAACTATTAATGGATAGAAGTGCATACTTCAAGTATCATTTGAATTGGTATTATAAGTCCACGAATGGGGGGGCGGGAGATTCAATCTAGGCAGAAATAAGAATCCAACGATTTTTAAAATGTTTTTGAAAGGAACTCCCTCTGTAAAACATAAAAAAAGACAAAAGGACAATTTTAAATTATAAACACCAAGTAGAAATCATGTAGAATAGCGACGGCTACTCATATTTAAAATGGCCGCGACGAAATATTCTGGAACAATCTGTGAAATAAATAATTGTCCTCTTGAACAAAGGACGTAGAGGTTAGCGTAGGTGTTGTAGAACACCGGGTAGCGTGACGATTCGAGATTAGTTATGCATGTTTGCACATGAAACATAACTTAACCGCACCTGCGGTTATTGATCGCGCCATCTTTTTTCCGCGCGACAGAAACTGTACGGCTCTATACGCACTAGCGATTTTCTGTCGTGTGCATGCGCGACCAAATAATCGATCGCGCCAGTTTGATGCGTAAATAAAAAAAAATGGCGCGCCCGAGAATCGCAACGGCGTATAAGACGCAAACTGCTTATAAAGCACGTGATAGTCGATAGATATAATATCTCGGTGGCTAAAAATTCGGAAAAGCACTAGTTGTGCTGTATTTCAATAGTGTACTAAATGCGCCCGTCAAACCGGTTTTGTTGTGCAGTACCGCCATGCGGTTGGTCGTGCCGCGCCTGTAGAGCTTCCCGTTCGAATTGTTGCGAACCGAATGCGACAAGCGAGCGATAGCTTTCGATAGCATAATAGCGAGAACATTTGATACAGAGTACTTATCTTCGGCTGGAGACTAGCAGCTTCCATCTCCAGGTGCTCTTCTTCAAAATGGCGGCAAGGTTGGGGGGGAGCGGGAACAACACAAACAGACGCGCACACCAAGGCGATCCCGGAGCAACTGACCGATTGACGCTCAAGCCGGTCGGTTATATAGCTTCGATTCGCGCACGCATGTACACCAACTGCTCCACACCATGGACGAAATTTTTACGTACATTTATTTTTTAATTTGTTTCTATAATTCTTTAATTGATACAATTAAGATGTAAAGCACTATTAATTGTTTAGAAATAATATTTGGTAGATTTTTTATGCTGTGTAAGTCTAGTTTTTTCGAATTTTTCTTTGTCGACATGGCGGTAAAGCGGTCGCCAATAGCCGTTACATGACGGTTTGAAATATCATACATCTTTCAATTTTATCACGCGATTCATGTTTATAGGATAGCAAATCAGGGTTGTTTTGAAATCTGCGACACTAGAGTCTTGATCCGTATTGATAGAGTAATACAAAGGCAATTCGGATCCTGATTATAGCATCGTTATTTTCAAAACAGGCTGGATATACACGTGTATCAAGATCCGTACGTCCAATACGGCCTTGATACACGTGTTGATAATGTATCAAGCTTCAATATTATATTTCCCCAATGTCGTATGTTTTATTGATGCGTCATTGTATTTGTTGTTGGAACTTGTTATCAAAAGCTCGCGTGGATTTATGGTTTGTTTTGTTAGCTAAAATCTGCGTAGATTGAGGATTCGCACGCACCAGGCTGGATTATTTTTTGGAAAAACTTGAAACGTGTCGAATTAAATGATAATTTGTTTTTTATCGATCCGTCGACCTGAATTCTTGCTCTAATTCACTTGAGAGCTTTTGCGCGAATATATTGCGTTGCAGGTTGACAGGACGTTTTCATGTGACAGGCGATAGAATAATCTAGATTTATGTAAAATTTGTTCGGGAATAGTTCAACTATAAGAGTATTTAATGGAGCATTCCAGTAATGTACGTTATAAAACTATATATGCACATCAAGATTCAACGGATTTGATTTAATGACAATACATATGCAAAGAGATAAAGGCACGTTTTTACTTTAATAGGTTAAAATGGGCCGAGGCCACTTTATTTTGAAGGTTTCTTTCTTTGAATTGAACCTCTTCTTACTTTCATTGATTTTATTTCGAGCTTGCATCATGCTGGCTGGTTTTAAAATAAAATAGTTATCATAACAAACATGTATTTTATAGAAATTAGTGGAAATATCTGCCGAGTTGTCAAATATGTCAAACAATTACCTTTTATTGCTTAAATCAAAGTGTCCAAAAGCTAAAACATCTTAGAAATTTCAAAGACATGACACATTTAATAAATCAAAGAATCTTTCTGATAAAAATTTATAAAATATGCTTCATATCTCCATAAAAGAAGATTTCTATCGGTATCCAAAATTTGAATGTTGTTTCACATCTTTAACAATCTTTCCACAAGTTTACTTAATATAAAATTAAATAATGCACCTCTTTTAAAGTCCTCATTTATCAGAAATTAGTTAACATTATTGGTAATTCATGAAAGAAGTGTCCCAACACCATCTGAATAATTTTCACCAACTATTTTGCTAATAAATTTGAATTATGTATGTTCTGTATACAAATCTAAACCATTCCTCTGATGTAAACCAAATTTTGCATAGTTGATTTTTAATAGATTACTGTCTACTTGATATTTACACATTCTATCACCATTACCGGATTTTGTTCTCTTCGCTTATCATTTTAAGCCCAACATATTATATATCGATGGATTCTTTGTTATTTCAGAAAATTTAATACACATAGAATGTATATATTTTTTTGATTTTTAAATGCTTTTTATTATTACGAAATTATGTTCACAATACATCTTATATCTATTTTAATAGCTATTGATCTACTGAACATTTTCTATTTTACAATTTAATTTAATTTGGTTAGTAATCATAGTATTATATTATTCTAATGTTAATCTACAGCATATTAGGAAAAAGGGCTCAAAAACCTATTTACAATCCTTATAAATGCTCATAATACATCTAATACATAATATTAATTAAAGACTCTCTAAAGCAGATTGTGTTTAGGTAATCTGTGTTTATACCTGAAGGGTATAGACATTTTGTTGTAATCACTAGAGGTAGGATAGTCACAGTGCTATTCATTGTTCGGCAAACCTTTAACAATGCATTTACAACCTTTGAACCTAACACGGCCCCCTCAGGCTCCAGGCTTATAGGTAGAATAATTGTCACAATTCCTAGTTTAATTGGTGTGAAAAATCTGATAACATTCTATATACAAACTCTGCTACATTACATACATTAGCACTTTGAGAACGGGGCGATTTCGCGGCCTTTCGCAAAACACACTTTGTATCCTAAAAAATGGAATAACTTTTTAACTAGAGCATATTTCTACGCGAAACTTGGAGAAGTTAGAGAATATGATATTATCTAAATTATTAATGTCTAATTTTACAAAGATATGGTCTCTTCAAGGGGTGGTTCTGAAACAAATACACCCTATAAGGTTTTATGTGTTAACCTTCCCGTACCGATGGAGGAATTTACTTACCCCAACTTTTCGATTTTATTCGAATAACTCCTCTAATATATATATGTACTACACATTTGAAACTTTTTGTATTTGTTGAAAAAGTCCCAAAGAATATATAATTCAAAAATCAGGTTTCGTTTTCAACCGCAAATAAGAGAAAATAATAAAATACAAACTTTGTTTATAAATTTTGTATACGTGTGAATGCTTGTGAGATGCACTCTTGGCAGTTGCGTCATTCTTCCTGCCACAGATACCGGTACACCCAAAACTGCAGTGCTATTGCAACTGTTGAGTTGCAATAGCACTGCAGGTGAACGCTTTTCAGTGTTCGCGCGTCTTTTTCTATTATACATTGTAATACTATTTCTGCGAAAGTATATTCAAAACTATAAAAAGCATTAACGACGTTATCGTCCCTTGACGTTCAGGGTGGCATTGGGCATATTTTTATTTTATCTATTTACGAAGTATCAATAGATAAAATATTAATTTTAATTCAATTTAAAAATACAAAATATCACTTTTAATCTCTATTAACAGCTTTTGACCCATAGGAAGTTGCGCTTCCACCTCTTTCCCACCCTTGTATCAGTGGTCCATAAGGGTACTCCACTATAACCAAGGGGACTCAAGTTATCTTTAATTTAAACAATTTTCACGATAGTTACAATACATATTGTAACGTTACATAGAGAGACGCCCCGTAGACCGGTGACGTCATGGTGACGCCGACCAATGGTGGAGTCGGGCGTTGCGGCCAATGGCTACACCCGACTCCTTGACCAATGACTACGGGTCATAACGTGCATGCGCTGAGCGCTGAATATTTATAAGTATGGTGCGCTCTCGAACGGTGGCATTCTACACGATCCAACACAACTTGGCCCCGCGGCCGATCACCACAGGAATAGAACTGACGTCGGTAGAAGTTTGGACCAACACCGGCACCCCACTCATCCTCCACGCAGTCTACAACCCTCCAAATCAACACTTACTCACCACAGACTTAGACAACATATTCAACACCAACAAAGCCACCATTGCCGCAGGCGACCTTAACGCCAAACATTCCAGATGGAACAGTCGAGCCACTAACAATAATGGGAAAATTCTCCTTAGTTATTCCCAACTCTCAAACCCAAAAGTCTCCGTCACGGCCCCAGATGAACCCACAAGAATCCCCATTAACTTCAAAGGTAGACCTGATATCTTAGACATCGTTCTTACTCAAAATTTTCCAGGTGCGCAGTCCTTGACTGTAGTAAATGATCTCTCTTCCGACCATCACCCGGTCATACTAGAACTCACCAACACCCCCGTAACTATAAACCCCATCCTCCGAAGTACCATATCTTGGGAGAAATTCTCAACTCTCCTTCATCACACCGTCACTTACCCCCACTCGATTCACACCACCCAAGAGATAGACTCGGCTATTAACGTACTCACTGACGAAATACAGTCAGCCCTAGAAGCCAGCACCACCACCACTCCCCACTCTCCCCTGCACCCGCAAGCTTTACCACCCGACATTCGCGATCTAATTCGCCTTAAGAATAGAGCTAGGAAGGCATTCCAAAGAAATAAGGACCCAATCCTCAAACAGCGAATGAACAGACTTCAACAAGACGTTAAAAACGCCTTGTGGCAACTACGAAACGACAACTGGGATACCAAACTCAGAGCGCTAGAAGACGGACATAACGGTTTCTGGAAACTGTCAAAAATCTTCAGAAGCAACGGCAATAGGATCGACAGGATCAAAGTTGGAGATAATTTTGTCTACTCCACCGCCGATAAAGCGGAAGCCCTAGCCGACAGTCTCCAGGACCAATTCTCGCTCTCAAACTCTAATCTGCAAAGCGACTTTTGCCAAATGGTTGAAAGCTCCGTCAATAGCTACCTCGAAAACCCAGCCCCAGTACCCATTGTCGCCACTTCGCCGCTTGAAGTCCTAAATATTATCAAAAGCATCGCCGCCAAAAAGGCCCCTGGCCCTGACGGAATCTCCAACAAAGCTCTAAAAGAACTCCCTCAAAAAGCCATCGCTGCACTCACAGCTATACTAAATGCCACCAACAGAATCTGCTATTTTCCGAGTCAATGGAAACTCGCTAATGTCATTCTCATCAGAAAACCCTACTCGAACCCCTCCCTCGCAACAAGTTACCGACCAATCAGCTTGCTATCCTCACTGAGTAAGATCCTGGAACGGATCCTAATCTCAAATCTCAACAGCGAAATCGCAGAAATTGACCTTCTTCCCAAAACACAATTTGGTTTTAGACCCCAACATTCTGCCGTTCACCAGATTCACAGAGTTGTTGAAACCGTTATAGACGGCTTCGACCACAACATGTCTACTGGAGCAATCTTCCTAGACATTTCCAAAGCTTTCGATAAAGTCTGGCACTCTGGCCTCCTTTACAAAATGATTGCTGCCAACATCACCCCCCACTCAATACGATCCATCGCATCCTTCCTAAGAGAAAGGAGATTTCAGGTCAAACTCAAGGACCGCATTTCAACTCAGCGAGGCATCTCCGCTGGCGTACCCCAAGGCTCCATCCTCGGCCCCACACTATTCAACCTTTACACACACGACATACCCACTCCTACACATAGGTACACAAACATCGCACAGTACGCCGATGACACGGCCATCTTAGCGAGCTCAGTCGGCCCCAAGGGAGTCTCACTCGCCCTCCAGAAGTACTCGGACCAACTGGTAGCGTGGTACGATAAATGGCTGATGAAAATCAACCCGGATAAAAGTCAGGCAATATTCTTCTCCAGACGCAAAAAACGGTGCAAACCAGCCAAGCCAGTCATTATAAACGACCAACCAGTCAACTGGACCACGTCTACCCGCTACCTGGGGGTAATAATCGACCGCAAATTAACCTGGAGACCCCACATCACTAACGCGGTGCGCAGAGCTAGGGCAGTTGCGTCAAAGCTTTACCCACTATGCAAACCCAACAGCAAGCTCTCGCTTAAAAACAAGTGCTTGCTGTATAAATCTATCATCCGCCCACAAATCACGTACGCGAGCCCCGTGTGGGCTCACACTACCATCTCCAATACATCCATACTCAAACTACAGACAGTTCAAAACAAATTCTTGCGTGCCGCGGGCAACTACGACTGGTACACAAGAAACACTATAATTCACAATGACCTAAACATTGACCACCTTGACAAACACGTACACAAACTTGCCGTGAACTACTTCAAGTCTCTCGGCAAGATAGACAACCCTCTTATAAATTCCCTCGGTGAGACCAAACTCACGATCAATCAAAGGCCCATCGACATCTTGAAGATGGGTATAGGCTAAACTAGGATAGATAGAATTAATCTGTAAATATATATTATGACAACAGTAACCATAAGTTAAGTTAACCAAGCCACTAACATAATACTATAGCCTCTAAATATAAAACTAACCATACTAACCGTAACAGTATCCCATAGTTAATGCACTAACCTATGCTTAGTGTTCTAGCCATCCAAATCAGCAATGCGAGCAGCCGCCAGCCCGCACCACAACATCACCGCGAATCGGATCCCAGATAATTCGCTAGATCGATAGGCATGGAGTAAACTCCATGGAACTATCTATAAAATATTACCCACTACTACGGTGGCATTCTCAACCTTTACACACACGACATACCCACTCCAACACATAGGTACACAAACATCGCACAGTACGCCGACGACACGGCCATCTTAGCGAGCTCCGTCGGCCCCAAGGGAGTCTCGCTCGCCCTCCAGAAGTACTCGGACCAACTGGTAGCGTGGTACGATAAATGGCTGATGAAAATCAACCCGGATAAAAGTCAGGCAATATTCTTCTCCAGACGTAAAAAACGGTGCAAACCATCCAAGCCAGTCATTATAAACGACAAACCAGTCAACTGGACCACGTCTACCCGCTACCTGGGGGTAATAATCGACCGCAAATTAACCTGGAGACCCCACATCACTAACGCGGTGCGTAAGGCTAGGGCAGTTGCGTCAAAGCTTTACCCACTATGCAAACCAAACAGCAAGCTCTCGCTTAAAAACAAGTGCTTGCTGTATAAATCCATCATCCGCCCACAAATCACGTACGCGAGCCCCGTGTGGGCTCACACTACCATCTCCAACAGATCCATACTCAGACTACAGACAATTCAAAACAAATTCTTGCGAGCCACGGGCAACTACGACTGGTACACAAGAAACACTATAATTCACAATGACCTAAGCATTGACTACCTCGACAAACACATACACAAACTTGCCGTGAACTACTTCAAGTCTCTCGGCAAAATAGACAATCCCCTGATCAATTCCCTCAGTGTGACCAAACTCACGTCCAATCAAAGACCCATCGACATTCTGAAGATGGGTATAGGCTAAAATAGCACCCAATTTAATTAACCAGACTCAACCACCTCCAAACGGTCCATACCCGCTAACCACCCACTAACACACTAACCCCGACAGTATCCCACAGATGTTGCACTAATTTTGCTTAGTGTTCCAGATCGACAAACACCCCACAAGCGAGCAGCCGCCAGCCCGCACCACAAACATCACCGAGAGTCCGATCCCATACAACACGTTCGATGGATAGGTTAAGGGAGTGGCACTCCCTATAAACTATCGTTAAAACGCAGCCACAACAACAAAACGGTGGCATTCGGATCCTGACCTCCACCGGACGAGCAGCAATAAAGACCTGGAACCTGCCTGCGTGTTTTCTTGTACCTCGACCTGACTCCACTTACCTTTGAATACTCTTCAATATGATAAAAAGAATCCCACTTAGAATGAATATTAATATCGAGTTCGAAAAATGACCAATCGCTGTTTATAAAAAAATCATTCAATTTCTCATAGTCGGCTAATTTAAAGTTACGCTTTAAGAAAGGATCAGTTTGAGGTTTACATTGGGATCGATCACACCATTGAATCAGAGAGTTAATTATAATATGATCACTTAGACCAATTGGGGAGTCAGAGAGAATCGATGATAAGAAATTGTGGGAGTTTGAGAAAACTAGGTCCAATGTCGATGGTCGATTACATCCTCGAAAACGAGTAGGAAAGTCTACCAGTTGATTTAGTCCTGAATTTGCGATGCAATCGAGGAACTCAGCTGCAGAGCCGGAAAGACCAACTGGGCTGAGAAACCTCCAGTTAATGGTAGGAAAGTTGAAGTCTCCAAAAATCAGCGTTGGACAGCTTTTACATCCTTCATTGGCGATGACGTTGAAAAGTTTGATGTCTTCCTCAAATGTGGAAGTGGGAGGTCTATAAATACACGCTAAGATAAATTCGCAGCAGTTAAAACAAACCTTTAACCACAAGTGTTCGATGCCTGATATTGAGAAATTGGATGGTAAAAATCGTTCAACCACAATGCATGGATTATTAGAAGAAATTTTTACATAAATGCAAACACCTCCTCCTCTTCTATCTTCCCTATCGGATCTATAAATAGCAAAATTAGGAATATCTACGACACTGTCAGGTATGTTATTATTTAGCCACGATTCACTTATTAATATTATATCGGGATTGTTATTAATTATGTAAAGTTGAAACTCGCTGAATTTAGGAATTATTGAGGAGATATTCGTATACATAATTTTAATTTCAAGATAAGCATTAATGTAGAAGCTATTTCTATTGATGTTAGTAGCCATAATCCGTTTTATTGATCATAATGGTGAGCTGGTTTTTAAGTTCGGGGCACTGGTTGATTCTTGTCATATGATTGCTGGGTTTGTTAGTTATAGTACAATTGAAGCATTTGGGCGGGTTCGATGTAGATGGACAATTTGAAAATAGATGACCAGAAGAAGCACAGTGAGAACAATTTGGTTTTTCCTCTTTGCAATATTTTATAGAGTGCCCGAAGTTGCAGCAGCGTGAGCATTTAAGCACGCTAATGTAGTCATCGATCCTGCACGAATTCCAGTCTATGAAGCATCTTCCTTGGTTTACAAGTTTTTTTCGGAGTGCTGGCGAAGTGGAATACACTCTGTGGCAGGTGGGCCCTTCCCGAGAACCCGCAAGGTGACTGAATTTAATGTTATTAGAGACGTCAGTTCCGAAGTCTTCTATCAAAATGTTCATAATTCTGTCGTCGGGTACATCTCTAGGAACGTATTTAACAATAATTTTTCGCCAACGCTTTTTCGGGAATACTACGTTTAGCTTAGCCAAATTAATTTCATTACACTTTGCAATTAATTCACAGTCTTTGATAGAGTTTGTAAAAATCACCAAACCATTGTTACTGACCTTTTTTAAACCTATTACTTTAGCACCTATTTTAGTGGGGTTAATTGCTGCTTGGAGAGTGGCTTGTGTTGCTGCAGAACTGGAAATTCCAGAATCCTTGCAGGGGTATATGATTACAGCGGGAGATGGATATCATAAATAAAAGAATTTTAATATCCTTGGAGAAGAACTGTTTTGTAAAACAAATACCTTTTCGATGATTATTTGTTAACCAAATTATCTTTTTTCGCAAAACTCTAATTTTAACAAAATTTTCAATGGTTGCGCGAATTAACTGTAATCTATGGTTTTGTATAGCAGGCTGGTCTGTAGAATGCACTAATATATGTAGAACTAAAAATATTGGTACCCAAAAATAATTTTAATATTTTAGAAACTATTTCTACGTTTGTGATTTTGTTTGATAATGTTTTCCCGTCATTTTCATTTATTAAATTCCTTATTACAGTTTCACATTTCAGGCATATTTGGATTACATCAGATGATGGATAACATAGTCCACCCAAATTCCGCAAATTAATGAGCTTGTGAAACCACGTGTGTATTGCAAGTTCTGTTGCTAACAGACTTGCAATACAGTCTTCACATTTAATTTTTTTCATTAATAATCGAACTACACACCCCGAGATGTAACCGATAATTTGGCGACTATTATCTGACAACATTTGCGAAACTAATTCATAATTCAAAGATTTTGACGTTGTTTCGCTATATCCTATTTCAACAATATTTTCATCAATTTCATCCTCAAAACGATATTTTGAAGACGTTTGATTTGTTGAATAGCTGATGTACAATTTAGTATAGTAATATTTTCAAGAGGTATGCAGTTTCCATTAAATGAAGATCTTAGTTCTAGGTGGTTTAGTAGCTTCTTGTATATTGATTTAAACTGTCGGCAATTGGGGTTATTATTATTAGAGGTAGGATAGTCACAGTGCTATCCATTGTTCGGCAAACCTTTAACAATGCATTTACAACCTTTGAACAATACACGGCCCCCTCAGGCTCCGGTGACTAATAATTATATCCTCCATGTGATCTGATGTTTCCAAATTGCAACTCAATTTGATCCTGACTAGGGCTTCCAAACCGGTTTAAACCGAAACCGAAAAGCCTGCTTTTTGATCATTTTTCAAAAAACCGAAAACCAGCTTTTTGGCTCGATCAACCGGCTTTTTAAGGTTTTCTTTAATTAATGTTTTTTTCCTCAAAATTAACAATTATGAATTTTAAATTTCTATGAAAGATCAAAATAAATGTGTATAAACGATCTTAGGTAATAGGCGCATATTTCTTTGAACAAAAAAAAAGCTACACTACTTTCTTTCTTGAGCGGTTTCTTTGAGATGTAGTAATGGACCAGGTCATAAACAAATAAAATATTATTGAAAGTATGTAGTTTCAATGGCCTACCCAACTACAGGTATAGAAAGGATCCTTATCTATCGCAAATCCTTGTACTTGAAAACATCAAAAAAAGTAGTCACATGATTTATGGCAAAATGCATAGGAATTTCCGAAATATAATTGATTTTTCTTCGAAGGAATTGCCCTTTAAATATTGAGGCCACATACCTACTTTTATTATGGATTTAAAATGTTTGTGATCAAATTAATTTGCCGTTTCAAATGAATTTGTTTCCGACATTTGCAACGGTTGCTTTTGGATTTTTTAAGCTAAAACAGATGCGTAAAAACAACTTTGAAATCTCTTTATCTATATAATATATCTAGCTTATTTAAATCATTTAATTATATGTGCGTATTTAGGATCTGCCATTTTACGACTGTGATATATGTACATATAATACAAATTTTATCTACTAAATCTACTCCACTCATACTCCACATTGTTGTAAATGCTTTGTACAAAAGGTTCGGCAAACCTTTAACAATGCATTTACAACATTTGAACAATAAACGACACCTTGGTTATCCGGGCTCTACTTATTAGAGCCATAAATTTCATAGTTGTTAACAGCCGAGAGCAGAGAAAAAAAAATCAAAAATGTGTAAATTTCAATATGTATATAAAAAAAAACAATTAGTCCCAGCGATTAGCATATATCAGTATGTCGATAATTATGATAAAATAATCCTTCTAAATTTAATTTCTAATGAAACAAACTGATTTTGCAGGTATAAGTGATAAATAAAATGATAAAAAAGAAGTTCCGCTGGTAAGTGACGACAGTAGTATTGTTCAGAATTTAATAAGCAAGGGTGGTGAATGAACAAAAAATACACGTTTTTAAAATATTTATAGTACTGTAACGTACGCCCCCGCAGCCGAAGGAGTGGGGGGGAAACTACCCCCGCCCTCGGATGCAGGGGAGTGGGAGAAAGTACCGCTACTTTCTCAGCTATAAAAGAAGCGCCCTTTCCTTCGGAAGTCGAGTCGGACCACAGCTTTCTCTGAGAACTGTCGTTTCCTTTGGACTCCCATCTCTGCTGGTCTTTCCCTGTTCAGTCAAAGCCACCCACTTCACCCCCACGTTACACTGGTGTCAGAAGTGTTTGACCTGAGCCGCAAAAGGAATACACCACGCAAAGATGCCCCCAAAAAGGAGACAGGCATCTCCTCACCAGTTGGACGAACCATCACGTGTGGAACGACTGGAGGAGCAGATGGCGCGACTCGTCGCGCTTCTCGAGAGGGACACCACAACACGCACGCCAGCGATTCCGGCAAGCCCTTCAACGAGGGTCCCAGCGGTTCCGGCGAGCACACTGAGTCCCTCGTCATCAGTATGCAGAAACGACGCTACTCCACGACCTGTCACCGACCCCATGCTAGGAAGCACCATCCACAAGCAACCGACCGAGCTTCCTGTTTTCGACGGAACGGGCGACGTAGAACGATTCATCCGCGAATTTGAAATCGTGTCACGAGCCCTACGCTGCGAACCGACGGCAAACTCACTCATTCTCGCTCTACGAGGTCAAGCGAGAATATTCCTCATCGACGAAGTACCGAAAGAAGCGTACGAAGCGTACGAGGAGCTGAGGGAGAGGCTGGTGAAGCGTTTCAAATCTTCGCCACACCCGTACGACGCATTCCGTGACCTAATTTCCCCGTCGATCCGCAACAACGACGACATAGAAGCTCGGTTCGCGGACATCCGTCGAAAAAGGATGGAGGCCTTTCCAGAGCCTATCCCGTTGGACGTCCTAGACAAGATACTCCTCATATTGTCGTTTCACGACGAGGATATCCGCGCTGCCGTCTTCACCGCAGATCCGAAGACCCCACTGCAGGAGCTGTTACGGCTCGCAAAACACGCGAGGGATGCGAAACGGCTGAGGAGTCAAGGGAGGGGGGCGGCCAACAGACCAGCCCAAGACCACCAGCCTCACTTCAATACCGCAGCTCGAAACGCCAGCAGACCTCCCTGGCAAGCAGAGGGCCGTAACAGTCACAGACCTCCCTGGCAAGCGGAGGGCCGTAACGGCAACAGACCGCCCTGGCAAGGGCAAAGGAACTGCCGAAACTGCGGAAGCCCACAATGTCGCGGGCGGAACTGTCCGAAGGTACGGGCAGTCGAGAACGCCTCCGACGAGGAAGAGGTGCGATCCCAGTCGGGAAAAGAATAATGGTCAGTTCCACACGGGCAGGACTGATCATCGAAGACGAAGAAAAGCCCGTCCCAGTGTTAGGGAGCGTCGGCGACTCACCTTTCGTATTAGACACCGAAGGCGAGATCGGAGGAGTACCATGTAGGGTACTGTTGGATACCGGGGCAAGCGTCTCCGTTATCTCCAGCAAACTGTTCGCCAAAATTCCCCGCGAACATAGAAAAAGGGTGAACGACAAAAGGGAAAGAATACGAGTCGCAGACGGTCGACACGTAGCGATCTACGTATGGGCCGAGACTACGTTGGCAATTAAAGGCACACAAGCGAGATGGAAATTTGCCGTCACTGATTTCTCCTCAGAGGTCATCATGGGGATGGATCTCCTGCGCCACCTCAATACGATCGTCGAACTGGGAGGAACCACGACAAGGGTCACTTTCCGGAACGACATTGCGCCCCATCGACCAGTAAGTTCAGTCCATTCGTGTCAGGAAATAAAAAGACACGAACTGAACGGAAAGCGACAAGACGACCTGCCCCGCCAACTGGACGCTGCTATCATCGACCTACCACCTGGAAAACGGTCGACGATCGTCAACTCCCTCCTCCAGCATCGACAAGCCTTCGCCCAAAGCGAACGGGACTTAAGCCAAGTCCATAAAGGGAGCCATCGAATAAATAGCGGCGACGCCGCCCCCATCAAACAGGCCCCTCGCAGAATACCGCTGCACAAGAAGACAGAGGTACGGTCCCTCATCAACGACTTGTTGACAAGACAAATAATCGAACCAGCAGCCGGTCCCTGGGCCTCCCCCATCGTATTGGTCACGAAAAAGACCGGCGAGTTGCGCCTCTGCGTTGACTATCGTCGGTTAAACGCCGTGACAACGAAAGACTCGTTCCCGATGCCACGAATGGACGACGTCCTGGACAGACTCGCGGGCGCCAAATTCTTCTCGACGTTGGACCTGCAGAGTGGTTTTTGGCAAGTCCCAGTCGAAGAGAAAGACCGACCAAAAACCGCCTTTACCACTGAATTTGGTCTGTTCCAATTCCGTGTTATGCCTTTCGGCCTCTGCAACGCGCCTGCCACATTCTCCCGGCTAATGGAAGACATTCTCGGCGACCTGACCGGATCAACCTTGGTATACCTCGACGACATCATAATATTTAGTCCGACCCCGGAGGCCCACTTGGAACACATCCAGACGGTCCTCAAACGCCTACTTGCGGTCGGACTCAAAGTAAATACGCGGAAGTGCCAGCTGTTTAGGAATGAGGTCTGCTTCCTTGGCCATAAAATCAGCTCCCACGGCGTCTGCACGGATCCAGAGAAGACAAAAGCCGTGAGAGAGTGGCCCACCCCCAAATCGAAGGCACAACTCCGCAGCTTCTTAGGCCTCTGCACCTATTACCGGAGGTTTGTGCAAGGGTTTGCGCAAACGGCGAAACCACTGCATCGTCTCACGGAGGAGAAAACAGTCTTCACGTGGGACCAAGACTGCGAGCATGCCTTCAATGCCCTCAAAAACGCTCTGACAAATGCGGAAACAATGGCATTCCCCCGACCCGAGGGAATCTATATTCTGGACGCGGATGCCAGTCAACATGCCATCGGAGCCGTGCTCTCCCAAGTTCAAGACGGCGAGGAGAAGGTGATCGGGTACTATAGTCGCACCTTGAAGGTACCGGAACGGAACTACTGCGTCACCCGGAAAGAGCTGCTCGCCATCGTCGACGCAGTAGAGCACTTCCACCACTACCTGTACGGAAGCCCCTTCACACTCCGAACCGATCACGCCGCACTGACGTGGCTCCGCAGCTTCAGAAAACCTGAAGGTCAATGGGCCCGCTGGTTGCAACGACTGGGACAGTACCACATGGACGTACAGCATCGAGCAGGGAAGAAACACGGCAACGCCGACGCCCTCTCTAGACGTCCATGTGACCCAGACTGCCCGAAATGCGCGAAAATAGAGAGTGAGCAAATAGCACCCGAAGCTAAACTCGTCACTCTAGGGAACCCACAAAGTCTTCAGGCCACCGACTCCACAATCTCACGCTTCATCGCCTGGAAAGAGTCCGGGAGACGACCACTGTGGGAAGAAGTTTCGGCAGAAGAACCCGAAGTTCGGATTCTATGGGCCCAGTGGGACGCACTAACTGTCGACCAGGGTCAGCTCTTCCGGCGATGGGAAAGCCCAAACGGCGAGCGTCAGATCCTGCAATTGGTCATTCCCGAGAGCCACACAAATGAAATCCTATGGGAGATGCACAGTTCCCCGACTGGCGGACACTTCGGCGTCAATAAAACGCTAAAGAATGTCCGCCGCCGATACTACTGGCCAACATGCCGCCCCGACGTTATAAAATGGTGCGAAAAATGCCCCAGGTGTGCAGCGCAAAACGGACCACATACGAGGAACAGGGCGGCCATGCGGCAATACGTGTCAGGGGCACCGATGGACCGAATGGCGATCGACATATTGGGACCACTACCGGTTACCAATAGGGGGAACCGTTACGTGCTAGTGGCCGCTGATTACTTCACAAAGTGGCCAGAAGCCATTCCCTTACCGGACCAAGAGGCGGAAACGGTAGCGGAAGCCCTAGTAACCCATGTCTTCGCCAAACTGGGCACACCTCGAGAACTGCACTCCGATCAAGGCCGTAATTTTGAAGCCCGAGTCTTTGCCGAAACGCTGGATAAATTGGGCATCTGCAAAACTCGGACGACCCCTTACCACCCTCAGTCGGACGGGATGATCGAGAGGTTAAACCGCACTCTACTTGGATACCTCCGGAAATTCCTGTCCTACTACGACGAGGAGGCAGAACGAGACTGGGACACGATGCTGTCCCCGTTCCTCATGGCTTACCGCTCAACCCCACACGACGCGACAGGAGAGTCGCCAGCCCTGATAATGTTCGGCAGGGAAATGCGCCTTCCGCCCCAACTTATTTACGGCGGACCCCCGGACAGTATACCCGAGCAATCAGCCCACAAATACGTCCAAAATCTCATAGAAGGGATGGTGGAAACGCACAAATTCGCTCGGAAACACCTCCAGAAGACGCATAAAAGAATGAAAGCGGCTTACGACGGGAGGATCTGGGAACCACGATACGAAGAGGGCGATCGCGTTTGGTTGCACAACCCAGCCAAGAAGCCCGGTCGCACCCTTAAACTCCAGCCCCCTTGGGAAGGTCCGTTCCGGATTATTAAGAGGATCAGCGACGTGGTCTATCGGATCCGCCGGGAAACAGGGAACTCCCGGTATCTGGTGGTGCACGTCAACAGATTAGCGCGATACCTCGCAACACCGGATCCGATCTAAAATTAAAACCCCGTATTGTATTTCCTTGTATTTGTTTATTTATTGTATTTCCTTGTATTTGTTTGTATATGCTTTTGTACATTAATAAATCGCTCGAGACGACCGATCCTGAAGGAGAGGGCAGTGTAACGTACGCCCCCGCAGCCGAAGGAGTGGGGGGGAAACTACCCCCGCCCTCGGATGCTGGGGAGTGGGAGAAAGTACCGCTACTTTCTCAGCTAGACATTTCCAAAGCTTTCGATAAAGTCTGGCACTCTGGCCTCCTTTACAAAATGATTGCTGCCAACATCACCCCCCACTCAATACGATCCATCGCATCCTTCCTAAGAGAAAGGAGATTTCAGGTCAAACTCAAGGACCGCATTTCAACTCAGCGAGGCATCTCCGCTGGCGTACCCCAAGGCTCCATCCTCGGCCCCACGCTATTCAACCTTTACACACACGACATACCCACTCCTACACATAGGTACACAAACATCGCACAGTACGCCGATGACACGGCCATCTTAGCGAGCTCCGTCGGCCCCAAGGGAGTCTCACTCGCCCTCCAGAAGTACTCGGACCAACTGGTAGCGTGGTACGATAAATGGCTGATGAAAATCAACCCGGATAAAAGTCAGGCAATATTCTTCTCCAGACGCAAAAAACGGTGCAAACCAGCCAAGCCAGTCATTATAAACGACCAACCAGTCAACTGGACCACGTCTACCCGCTACCTGGGGGTAATAATCGACCGCAAATTAACCTGGAGACCCCACATCACTAACGCGGTGCGCAGAGCTAGGGCAGTTGCGTCAAAGCTTTACCCACTATGCAAACCCAACAGCAAGCTCTCGCTTAAAAACAAGTGCTTGCTGTATAAATCTATCATCCGCCCACAAATCACGTACGCGAGCCCCGTGTGGGCTCACACTACCATCTCCAATACATCCATACTCAAACTACAGACAGTCCAAAACAAATTCTTGCGTGCCGCGGGCAACTACGACTGGTACACAAGAAACACTATAATTCACAATGACCTAAACATTGACCACCTTGACAAACACGTACACAAACTTGCCGTGAACTACTTCAAGTCTCTCGGCAAGATAGACAACCCTCTTATAAATTCCCTCGGTGAGACCAAACTCACGATCAATCAAAGGCCCATCGACATCTTGAAGATGGGTATAGGCTAAACTAGGATAGATAGAATTAATCTGTAAATATATATTATGACAACAGTAACCATAAGTTAAGTTAACCAAGCCACTAACATAATACTATAGCCTCTAAATATAAAACTAACCATACTAACCGTAACAGTATCCCATAGTTAATGCACTAACCTATGCTTAGTGTTCTAGCCATCCAAATCAGCAATGCGAGCAGCCGCCAGCCCGCACCACAACATCACCGCGAATCGGATCCCAGATAATTCGCTAGATCGATAGGCATGGAGTAAACTCCATGGAACTATCTATAAAATATTACCCACTACTACTACTACTACTCGGAAGTCGAGTCGGACCACAGCTTTCTCTGAGAACTGTCGTTTCCTTTGGACTCCCATCTCTGCTGGTCTTTCCCTGTTCAGTCAAAGCCACCCACTTCACCCCCACGTTACAGTACTTAAACCATTTATTTATATATGTATAAGAAAGTCATAAAGTAAAGAAAACTAAAAAAAGGTACATAAAACAAAAAAATCAAATTCTTGAATAAATAAGTATATAAAATAAAGAAAATTAAAAAAATCATTTGCAAGAATGAAAAATTATTTTGAAAAGTACATAAAGTAACGAAAACTAGAATAATCATAGTGTAACGTACGCCCCCGCAGCCGAAGGAGTGGGGGGGAAACTACCCCCGCCCTCGGATGCTGGGGAGTGGGAGAAAGTACCGCTACTTTCTCAGCTATAAAAGAAGCGCCCTTTCCTTCGGAAGTTGCTACTCGCTACCGGCATCAACCATGTCGGTAGCGACGTCGACGGACAGCGAAGGGAGCTCCCGGAGGAGCTCCGACAGCGAATACAACAGTGACGCCAGCAATGACAGCTCCAACAGAACTAAGGCTGTCATAAAAAAACTTAGAGCTCAAAACAATGAGCTGAAGGAGCGACTCTCCGCCCTCGAGAGTGCCTTCGAGGAAGCACGTGATGCCTATACGGCAGACCGCTTGGCCTTCGTTACCGACCGAGCGGCTTTCGTAGCCGACAGGGCTGCATTACTCCAACAGCTGAAGGACAAGGAGACTCCAGCAAAACAGCAGTCCGAGAAGTCTGCCACAGCCACGCCCCCCCCCCACACCTCCAGCAATGGTGAAGAAGCGCCGTCTGGAATCATCTATCCCGCAGCCGGTACCACGTAGCACCACGCCCCCACCCCGCCCCGCTTCACCCATGCAAGTGGATAGCCCGGGGAAAAAAGAAGAAAAAGACAAAGGTAAGTCCACACCTACCCCACACATTCAAACTCCTCACAAAGTCGAGGAGAAGTCTCGCCCAGTTGGCATCAGGCGAATTGATGCCAACACACAACGCCGACTGTCACTACTCAACACGCCAACGCCAACAACAACACACACCCGCTCTAAGCCACTCACTCAATTGACAGCCCCTAGCGCTTCATCCTCAACACCCCCCACCCCCTCAGTCCCCGCTCCACCTACAACTCGTGCCGCAACCCCCGCACCACCGGCGACTCGCCCCGCCCCATCAAGTTCGAGCGCAGCCCCCAGAGCAGCTCCAATTGCCACAAACGCCAAACCCAAGGTAGCCCCGGTTTTCCTCAAAAAGCCCTCTGACTACCCAACCGTTTACCGCAAACTCATGAACCGTAATCTGAAGTTTGAATCTGTCTACAACAGTAGCACCGCCAAAATCACCCCCCTTACCATTGCCGATTACCGAGAGATTACGAAATTTCTTGAAACAGAGAAATTCCAGTTCTACGCCCATCCCCTAACAGAGGACAAACCTCTTAAAATTGTCATTCGAGGCATTAATCCCAGCTTCACTGAAACTGAAGTCCTCAAAGAATTAATTCACCTTGGCTACAAAGCCACTAAAGCCACCGTCATGAAATCACGACGTGACAAGCGCAACACGCCCATGTTCACAGTCGAGACCACACGCGACGAAGAGGGGAAGAAATTGTTCAACCTCTCCAGCATCTTCGGACAACAGGTTCGTACTGAATCGCTCCGTCGCGGAGACACTGTACCCCAGTGTCACCGCTGCCAGGGCTTCGGACACGGCTCCTATAACTGTCACATTGACCCCCTATGCATTAAATGCGCAGGCTCACACTTGACCACCCAGTGCGACTCCAATATTACTACCCCAGTCTGTACTAGTTGCAATGGTGCACACGTTTCCAGCTATAGAGGCTGCATCCTCAACCCTAACAACAAGAGCAAGAAAAGCACCCGCCAACCCCGAAACCCCACACCCCCCCAACCTCCAAAACCACACCACCCACATTACTCATATTCCCAATCAAACTTCCCGCCTCTAATTTCCACCACCCCAGACCCCCTGCCTAAAATAGTAGCCCTCCCTAAACAAACCAAAACAATCCAGAACCAAAACTCAACACCCTGGACGACTGAAAGCTTCAACCATATGCAGACGATGATGTCGACCATCCTAGCCCTACTTACACAACAACAAAAATGACTCGATACCTCAAGATCGTTTACTGGAACGCTTGCAGCATACTCAGCAAGCGGGTCGAATTCGAGCAATTCTTGCTCCAACACTCTATTGATATCGCACTAGTAAACGAAACTTGGCTCAAACCTGGCAATCGACTACACTTCCCAAACTACACTACATACAGAAACGACAGAATAGGCAAAGCCGCCGGCGGCACTGCCATATTCATCAAACACACAATTCAACACAACTTGGCCCCGCGGCCGATCACCACAGGGATAGAACTGACATCGGTAGAAGTCTGGACTAACACTGGCACCCCACTCATCCTCCACGCAGTTTACAACCCACCAAAACAACACTTACTCACCACAGACTTGGACAAAATATTCAACACTAACAAAGCCACCATTGCCGCAGGCGACCTTAACTTCAAACATTCCAGATGGAACAGTCAAGCCACTAACAAAAATGGGAAAACTCTCCTAAGTTATTCCCAACTCTCAAACCCAAAAGTCTCCGTTACGGCCCCAGACGAACCCACAAGAATCCCCACTAACTTCAAAGGCAGACCTGATATCTTAGACATCGTTCTAACTCAAAATTTTCCAGGTGCGCAGTCCTTGACTGTAGTAAATGATCTCTCTTCCGACCATCACCCGGTCATACTAGAACTCACCAACACCCCCGTAACTATAAACCCCATCCTCCGCAGTACCATATCTTGGGAGAAATTCTCAACTCTCCTTCATCACACCGTCACTTACCCCCACTCGATTCACACCACCCAAGATATAGACTCTTCTATTAACGTACTCACTGACGAAATACAGTCAGCCCTTGAAGCCAGCACCACCAGCACACCCCACTCTCCCCTGCACCCGCAAGCTTTACCCCCCGACATTCGCGATCTTATTCGCCTTAAGAATAGAGCTAGGAAGGCATTCCAAAGGAACAAGGACCCAATCCTCAAACAGCGAATGAACAGACTTCAACAAGACGTTAAAAACGCCTTGTGGCAACTACGAAACGACAACTGGGATACCAAACTCAGAGCGCTAGAAGACGGACATAACGGTTTCTGGAAACTGTCAAAAATCTTCAGAAGCAACGGCAATAGGATCGACAGGATCAAAGTTGGAGACAAGTTTGTCTACTCCACCGCCGATAAAGCGGAAGCCCTAGCTGACAGTCTCCAGGACCAATTTTCTCTCTCAAACTCTAACCTGCAAAGCGACTTTTGCCAAATGGTTGAAAGCTCCGTCAATAGCTACCTCGAAAACCCAGCCCCAGTACCCATTGTCGCCACCTCGCCGCTTGAAGTCCTAAACATCATCAAAACCATCGCTGCCAAAAAGGCCCCTGGCCCTGACGGAATTTCCAACAAAGCTCTAAAAGAACTCCCTCAAAAAGCCATCGCTGCACTCACAGCTATACTAAATGCCACCAACAGAATCTGCTACTTTCCGAGTCAATGGAAACTCGCCAATGTCATTCTCATCAGAAAACCCTACTCGAACCCCTCCCTCGCAACAAGCTACCGACCCATCAGCTTACTATCCTCACTGAGTAAGATCCTGGAACGGATCTTAATCTCAAATCTCAATAGCGAGATCACAAAAATTGACCTTCTTCCCAAAACACAATTTGGCTTTAGACCCCAACATTCTGCCGTTCACCAGATTCACAGAGTCGTTGAAACCGTGATAGACGGCTTCGACCGCAACATGTCTACTGGAGCAATCTTCCTAGACATTTCCAAAGCCTTCGATAAAGTTTGGCACTCTGGCCTCCTTTACAAAATGATTGCTGCCAACATCACCCCCCACTCAATACGATCTATCGCATCCTTCCTAAGGGAAAGGAAATTTCAGGTCAAACTCAAGGACCACATATCAACCCAGCGAGGCATCTCCGCTGGGGTACCCCAAGGCTCCATCCTCGGCCCCACGCTATTCAACCTGTACACACACGACATACCCACTCCTACACATAGGTACACAAACATCGCACAGTATGCCGATGACACTGCCATCTTAGCGAGCTCCGTCAGCCCCAAGGGTGTCTCGCTCGCCCTCCAGAAGTACTCGGACCAACTGGTAGCGTGGTACGATAAATGGCTGATGAAAATCAACCCGGACAAAAGTCAGGCAATATTCTTCTCCAGACGTAAATATCGGTGCAAACCAGCCAAGCCAGTAATTATAAACGACCAACCAGTCAACTGGACCACGTCTACCCGCTACCTGGGGGTAATAATCGACCGCAAATTAACCTGGAAACCCCACATCACTAACGCGGTGCGTAGAGCTAGGGCAGTTGCGTCAAAGCTTTACCCACTATGCAAACCAAACAGCAAACTCTCACTTAAAAACAAGTGCTTGCTGTATAAATCCATCATCCGCCCACAAATCACGTACGCGAGCCCCGTGTGGGCTCACACTACCATCTCCAACAGATCCATACTCAGACTGCAGACAGTACAAAACAAATTCTTGCGTGCCGCGGGCAACTACGACTGGTACACAAGAAACACTATAATTCACAATGACCTAAACATTGACTACCTTGACAAACACGTACACAAACTTGCCGTAAACTACTTCAAGTCTCTCGGCAAGGTAGACAATCCCTTAATAAATTCCCTCAGCAAAACCAAACTAATAATTAACCAAAGGCCCATCGACATTCTGAAGATGGGTATAGGCTAAAATTAGCATCCATTTAACTAACCAGACTCAACCACCTCCAAACGGTCCATACCCGTTAACCACCCACTAACACACTAACCCCGACAGTATCCCACAGATGTTGCACTAATTTTGCTTAGTGTTCCAGATCGACAAACACTCCACAAGCGAGCAGCCGCCAGCCCGCACCACAAACATCACCGAGAGTCCGATCCCATACAACTCGTTCGATAGATAGGTTAAGGGAGTGTCACTACCCTATAAACTATCGTTAAAACGCAGCCACAAAGAAGTCGGAAGTTGAGTCGGACCACAGCTTTCTCTGAGAACTGTCGTTTCCTTTAGACTCCCATCTCTGCTGGTCTTTCCCTGTTCAGTCAAAGCCACCCACTTCACCTCACGTTACAATACACATAAATAAAAAAAGTCAAACATGAATAAAAAATAAAATAAAATATTACATTAAATTAAAAATGTCACAGGTACATAAAACAATAAAAAGTCAATACACAAAACAAAAAGGATGTAAAATAGTATATTTTTTTTTAAATGGTAATCTTTAAAACACTGTGGAGTGGTACTTACAAAATCCATGTGGAGTGGCACTTTACAGCTCTCACACATATAACTCGTTTCTTTCCGTAATTTATGTTTTGAACACACGCGACACCTTCTACTCAAAATTTTACCACCTTCACGGATATGAACAGGTTGATGTTCGATTGTTTTTGAAAGTCTATGGGCTGGATCAAAATGAGCAGCAGCATGTGTTGATGTTGACGGCTCATTTATGTTTAAATCTACTATTTCAGGTTCAATCCACGATTTTGCAAGTTCAACCATATAGTCGTGGAATTTTAGTTTTTTATCAGGGTTCAGATTTTGATAAACCTTGAATGAGTTTAATATAGCACAGTGTAATAAATAGAATGTCACTTTTTTTGTCCACTTCATTGTTTTACGGAAAATGGGATAATACGAAAGGTACTGGTCTGCTAAATCTACTCCACTCATATATAAGTTGTAGTCTATAATACTCTTTGGTTTTATTATAGGGGTATTTGTTCTATAACTGATTTTCCCGGTCTCGGCCAGTGACGAGTTGTGAATTGTGGAAATCATCTTTATTTCTTTTTTTTATAATTTTTGCATTTCTCAAGTAAGATATCTCCTTTTCGTTGAAACGCAATTTGGTCTATTTCGAGTCGAGCATTTTTTAAATATTCTGTGAGTCCTTGTGAGTCCATTCAAGATTGCCTCGCAATGTCCCACACATTCTAATTTTTTCTGAAATTAAATTTGTTGCAAGTTGAACACTATTATAAAAATATTCTGTGTACAAATGGTGCCATTTGCAAAAGCAAAATAGATCCATAAATTACATTGTATATTTCGTTTTAACCCTTGTCCTAGGTAAATAGAATGCATCATAAAAGAATCAGGGACTTCATTTCAGCTTTTTCTTGGGCTGGCAAAGATTGGTCAAATTGAATTTTTTTTCAAAAAATCTTTTTATATCGGAATAAAAATGGAAAATATTCTTTGAATACACCTTATTGAGTTATAAAATATGAAAAAAATAAGCTTATATTTGAAAAAATAATTTTTTTCTAAAAATCTTCACATGGTCAGCAAAAATCGACCATCGAACTGAGTCACTAAAAAACTATCAATTAACTTAATTTCTACCGACTGTCTTTTCACTTTATCTATGTACATACATACATACATATGTACGTAATAACAATAGATAAAGTTTTGTGATCATGTGAAAATCTTGATTTTGGGAAGGGGGCCCCTATCCTATATTTCTATATACATGGATGTGTCTAGATTAGGATTAGATTTTATATTCGGAAACTGTTTACAATTGTATATTTTAAATCTTACTATATCGTCGAAGTATAATCAAATGTTATTTTGAAAGTATTAAGTAAATTTAAATAGCTGGTTGATGATGAATCGTCCTATCAAAATTGTTTTAAGCAATTCAGTTTATATTATTCACGGAAATTTGTTTATTACCATTTTTATTTCAGTAGGTAGTTGTAACATAGGTATTGGTATATACATAATATTGACGTTGGAAATGGGCCCGGCAAAAGGGCCCACGTTGAAATGTTGAAACTTACATTTCGAGCCTAATACAAAAAGTTAACCAATCTTTGGGCTGTTAAAGCAGGTATTAGTTGTTTTTGTATATCGTAAGATATTTGTTTTGTTGAAATACCCAAACTTTAGGTCCCAAAGTGCAATATCCTATAAATTTTTACACACGTGAAATAGATAAAAAGTTATTTAATTTTACTGAGGGCCCATATTTTCTAACAGACAGTGGGGCCCACATGCCATCGGGCATATTCGCTTGTATGGCCAGTCCGCCACTGCTCATATATCGATCGGAATGTTTGTACTTTGAATAATTTTGGTGCGTCGTCTGGCATATTGCTATTATCAGAAAAATGCAAAAAGGTCAATATTTGCTTGAATCGATCTCTTGCCGTTTTTCTGAATATTGGCGTTTCGATGTATGGATTGGTGGACCAATTACTCGAAATAGAATATTTTCGAACTAGTCCCATAATTATGATTAACGCTAACATCTTCTTCATTTCTCCTATGGTTACGTCCGTCCATTTTTTACCATGCTCCGGAATGCTCATTTGTTGCATGATATCTATTTGTTTCCAGCACTATTTCCTCCAATAAGTCATTACCAATGTATAAGGCCGTGACTTCTTCGACGTTTTCCGGATTTTGAGGGAAAATTTTTAACTCCGGGATTTCCCTCAAATGCCTCATTATCTCGAACGGGATCCATTTGAGACCAATCCAGGGTAATTTCATCTTCCGAGTTACTTCATGACTAGTCACCGGAGCCTGAGGGGGCCGTGTATTGTTCAAAGGTTGTAAATGCATTGTTAAAGGTTTGCCGAACAATGGATAGCACTGTGACTATCCTACCTCTATTCATGACATATGCATTATGCGTGACCCACCTCGCATTGTCAAAAAATCAGAATCATCGTCACTCTCGTTATCATCAATATCGGATTGACGGTCTTCATATACTTCATTTATAAACGAATCTTCATCCATTTTGGGGTTTGTTAAAATAAAATAAAATTTAACAGCAAAAAGCTTCACAAAAATTGCACAACACTCGCGAGAACAAAATAAAATTTGTCCTTTCCCGGCGACTTTCAGCAGATAACTGAGGAAATAAATAAACGACCGAAAAAATGAAATAGTTTATGAAAGCAACCGAATACAATAGAAACTGATTTTTTCTGAAAATTCTTTGTTTAACAAATGTCGAGAAATACACTTTCAACGACAATAATATTGAGTGACGAATGGTTCACAAAATAATAAAACTGAATCTTCCGTCGTTTACCAATGGCGGCAACTTAAAATTAATAAAGGCGAGCGGAAATGGTCTGGGTCATTTAAAGGTAATCCATCAAAGGGAGAAATTTCGTACAAAAATATGCTGTATTGAAATACAACGTGCTTAGAAATGTGGCCGATAACATTTAGTTATCTATAAAATATTTAGAGACAAAAGTAAATGATATTGAATCACTTGAAACTTCAGTCGAATCTACGTGAAAACAATAGAGATGTACTTTTTACCGAAAGCTCTTGCAAAATAAAAAAAAAGTGTCTAATTTGTATGATCACGAGAAGTCCCCTAATAAATCAAGGGAAGTGCATACAAAAAAAAACTTTCTATTGAAGAAACTGCTCTCAAGTATAAAATAAAACGTCACTGGTAAAAACCAATAAACAATAATGAAGCGAGAGGACTTTGTTTGTACCCCTATTTTGTCGATGTTTATTTTACATTTGTACACCTTTTTTTTTCTTAGTAAAATCTCACCGAAAGTATCGAACCCATGCATTTGTCACGATTTGCCTATGATAAAAAAAAAGCCGCCGTCGCACTTGTGACGCTCTTTATGGCCCATAATTTATGGGGGTAATAAAGAAGTTTGAAAAGCAGTGTTAGTGTGTTGATAAAATATTATTTTTGCGTAATTATTAACGAAAAAATATAAGGTTGCGTGCCACGAGTTGCGAATCACTTACATTTCGCCAAAGCAATACGCGTACAATCCACGTTTGCAATACGATACTCGGACTGCGGTGATATTTGAATTAAATAAAAATACAATGAGAATTTTCTATGAGATATGTAATTACTAGAGGTAGGATAGTCACAGTGCTATCCATTGTTCGGCAAACCTTTAACAATGCATTTACAACCTTTGAACAATACACGGCCCCCTCAGGCTCCGGTGACTAGTAATTACTAAGAATCAATTGAAATCAATAAAAATCAATGAAAATTTAAAATAAACCAAAATCTATAGCACACGTTCTTAAAAAATTAAACTTTTTCTTTTTGTTCGATATGTCGGTGAAATTTAAAATAAATTCATTCATTTTTTTTCGAAATAATATTATATAAACCCTAATTGAGACATATTTTGTCTTAAAACAAAATATTATAGCGGGGAAATATTATGGGAAATTTCTTGTTTGGATAGCTTCCCAGAATCCAAAAGTCCCTTAATGGCCGCTTTTTCATCATCTGAGATATCTGAACCACCCATTTTTTCTTGAAAATCGATTTTTTATTTAATAAACACGGAATGAGAAATAATATTTGATAAAATAAATTTAACTCACCAGAAATATTCAAAGACAACACTGAGTGATATAAAATCACGAAAATCGGCAAATGATTTCGTGCAAAAACAATGTAGATGTGTTTTCTTCAGCCGACGCTCGAACACTGTTTTGACGATACAGTTGATACATTTCTTGCATAATGAAAAAAAAGGGTCCGATTTTTTTTGTATGGTCACCAGAAGTAACGAAATAAATTTAGGACTAATGGGTGCATTCAGTTGACGAGGGTGTTCTCAAATAGAAAAAAAAGTGAAAGTTTGCGAAAATGGCAAGAGTACCAAGTAATATGTCAGGGTACTGTTGATCAAAAATAAAATCATATTAAAATCTTCGAATGTTTTGTTAAACAAATGCCTTTTCGATGAACATTTGCTTTCGAAATTGTCCTTTTTCGTTATATAATGAACTTTAATATTTAATCGTTGCACGAATTAATTGCAATATATGATAGGAAGTGGCAGGCTGGTCAGTAGAATGTACTAATATGCAATTAAAAATATTAGTACTTATGAATAATTCCAATATTTCGGAAACTATCCCGACAGTTGTGATGTTTGGTAATAATTAGACACCGGACCCACAGCACGCCGTCCATTGTTCAATTGTTGTAAATGCTTTTTTAAAGGTTCGCTGAACCTTTTTTTTGCACTCTAGCTTTGTAAATAGAGCCAAACCGCCCCGATTCCTGGAAAAAGCACGGTCTGTATCCGTAGTCTAGTGATAATGATTGACCACCATTTTTTTTCAAAAATTTCCTTATGATGGATTCACTTTTTAAGCATATTTAGAAAACATCATACGACGGATAACACAATCCTCCAAAATTCCGCAAATATATAAGCTTGTGAAACCCCGTTTTTGGTTTTGCTAAAAGACTGGAAATACAGTCCTGACATTTTATTTTTGGTATTAATAATTTAACAACACACCCCGAGATGTAACCAATAATTTGCATTTGCGAAACCATGTCACAATCCAAGAATTGTGACGTAGTTTCACAATGTCCTATTTCAACAACGTTGTCATCATTTTCATCCTCAAAACGGTATTTTGAGGACGTTTGATTGATTTGTTGAATAGCTGATGTGCAATTCAAGATAGAACTAAGATCCTCATTTCATGGAAATTGAATACCTTTTGAGAATTATTCTAAGTGGTTAAGTAGCTTTTTGTATATTGCCTTAAATTGTCTGCTATTAGGATTATTATTGTGTCCTCCGTGCGATCTGATGTTTCCAAATAGTAATTCGATATGATCCTGGCTAAATTTATAAGTGGGAATGAATTTTAAACAGTTTTCATCTATTAAATTTTCATACAATTTGCATACAAAGCTTGAAAACTTTGTAAGTCCTAAAAATCCGGTTTTCTGATTGCTTTCTATTACGTTTTTAACGGTTTCAAAAATTTTAACCTGCACTAAACAATGGGTGCTTATACCCACGTTGTCTTAAATTTAGCGATTTTAAAATATCGAAAAGATTCATTTGAATTAATTTACAAGTAGCTTCATAATTCTTAAATAATGTTATTTGGGTTGCTAATTTGACTTTCATCTTCTGGTTTCTAAATAAAATATGACGTGACGTTAATTTATTATCTATGTCAGCGTTACCCAACCTGTGGTACGCGAAAAAAAATCAGTAATGGCGGACATGCAGAAATGAATGACTTACAATCATAAAAATAGAAATATATTTTATATGATTAATAAACATTATCTTAATTAGTCATCGTCGACGTCAATATGTACATTTGATGATCGAAATCTAGCAATCGATTTTGGAGTGCATTTTTAAATTTACCGCGATAGCGCTCCAATAAATAAATAGCTTGAATTTGACACCTGAGAACAACTCGATAATGATCTTTAATGTTGCAGATAAAATTGAAAGTATGATTAGGAAATTAGATTTTGGAATCCATGTTTCGAAAATGATCAAACTGGAGTATTTGAAACTTAATTTCATAATTACTTAATAACATAATTTCTTATCTGAAAACAAGAATAGTATGTCTCGGGATATATTTTATTTTATTTAATTGTCACAAATCAATACACACTCGCCATTACAGATTTGCTCCAATGCGACGGGTGTACGTTAACGAAATACACAATACATAAACAATCAGAAATCAGAAATACAGTAATACATACATATACAATCAGAATATATAGCATATAACAATTAATCAGAAATAATAAACTATGGATTATTGTTAGATTTTTTTGTATACAATTTTTATACATACAATAAATACGAAATTATAGAGATGTCGATAGAGATATCTATAAATTTCAGATTACTGTGTATAATTATTACAAATTATACACAGGCAGATTTTGTGACAACAGGATTAGATCTAATACCAATTTTCAGGAACCGTTTCAGCAATGATCAGATAAAATTGGCAAACTCTGATAGAGAAACGATCGATTTGGAGTCACAAAACCCCCAAATCTAACCAGCAGTGGCGAGGACTCGAACCTTTGACCTCAGTGATGCTAAATATATACGCTACCACTAAGCCAAACTGCTGGCTATGTACGTGAAAAAATAATTGAAAATTTAAAAGGGTTGAAATCGTCTTTTACGCAGTGCTTCCCCAAAACTTAAGAAGCAAACAATTGGATTTCAAACCCCATTGATAACACTGAGCAACAAAAAAAAAATACCAGAGCGGAGACTAGCCAATCCTAACTAAGTTTGACCCACTGAATTCGAATATGATAATGATTTTTGTTGGTTAGTGATCGTTTAAAAAATGTGCGATTTCTATAGTTTTTTTGGCTATTGCGGTCTAAAAATCTAGCATTGGATGTGCTCAAAGTGAGTATTGGAATCAATAGTCAGATGTTTTTCCTATTGATTGTTATTTTTTTTTGTTTTAAAATACTTATAATTAATTTTCTAGCGAATTTTAAAAGTTAAAAATGATTTTTTTTTTTTTACGGATTTTTTCTCCGTGCTATTTTGCGTTTATTTGGCTAGTTTTTTATTTCACCACATTCATAAGGATTGGTTTTCTAGTAAAGTCTCTGCTCTGGTAACTCAAAAACGTGATTTTTTGTTGCTCAGTGTAATTTATGAAATGGTGCTTACAAAATGTATGTTCGTCGAATACGGGTTTGTTGAATAGCAAGATACCGAACCACGAGGACACCTAATTTCATAATTGGTCAAATGTAAAATTTTTACGTTGCCGGATAGATGGCACTTTTGTACTAATAATTTCAAAATTATTTAAATCAAATGTGTAATATCGTTTTTGATGGTGAAGTATTTTTCCATATATCTATGTATCTAATATATAATTTCGAAAGAGACTTTGTAACTATTGTTGTTTCGCAGAAAAATAAATGAATATTCAAATAAATATTTAAAATATTTACTATGAGATTGGCCATGTTTAAGCTGTTTGTATTACAAATAACACTAGTTATAGATTGATTAGTCTCCGCTCTGATAATTTATTTTTTTGCTCGTGCTATTATACATTGATGATGATATAAATACATACGTATATTTTCGTTTGGGTTGACTAATTTTATATTTTTATTTATCAGCATCCATTTCGTAAATAAATACGACAAAAAATTTTAATTGCAGTAGTGAAAATATTGTCATGACCGAGCAGACGCTCAAAAATATTGGTGGCCCTGAAAAGGGCCGTTTGATTGTAAGGAACAGACTCGTTTATCGTTTAAGCTTTCTTTTCGGTTTTCTTGGGCAACAAGACAGCTTGGATGTTGGGCAGGACGCCTCCTTGAGCGATTGTCACTCCAGAGAGCAATTTGTTCAACTCCTCGTCGTTGCGGATGGCCAGTTGGAGATGGCGGGGGATGATTCTGGTCTTCTTGTTGTCGCGAGCGGCGTTTCCGGCCAACTCGAGGACTTCAGCGGCCAAATATTCCATGACGGCGGCCAAGTAGACGGGGGCTCCGGCTCCCACGCGCTCCGCGTAATTGCCTTTCCTCAGCAGACGATGGATCCTGCCCACGGGGAACTGCAGACCAGCTCGGCTGGAGCGCGACTTTGCCTTTCCCTTCACCTTGCCTCCTTTACCACGGCCGGACATGACGAGTTGAAGGTGTGTAGCGACGGAGTGAAAGCGAGCACGGTGCGGACTAGCGCACGGTGCGAGAGACGGCGAGCGAATGACAAAAATTTGTTTATACCCGTATTTATGAACACGACCACAACGTTCACGCTGTTGCGCAATACAGACACATCTGCCGTCGACGCGGAGGGGCGAAGTAGCCACAAGGAAATTTTAGCAGTTTGAAATTCATTCTGAAGCGTCCTCTCGTAACGACAGCATCCCTTTGGATCACTGCGATACACGATGCCACCCAAGGGGAGTGGAAAAGCCGCGAAGAAATCTGGCGGCAAAGCCCAGAAGAACATCTCGAAGGGGGATGGAAAGAAGAAGAACAAGCGCAGGAGGAAGGAGAGTTACGCCATCTACATCTACAAGGTGTTGAAGCAGGTGCACCCCGACACCGGCATCTCGTCGAAGGCGATGAGCATCATGAACAGCTTCGTCAACGACATCTTCGAACGCATCGCAGCCGAGGCTTCTCGTCTCGCCCACTACAACAAGCGCTCCACCATCACTTCTCGGGAAATTCAGACCGCAGTCCGTCTCCTGCTTCCAGGAGAGTTGGCCAAGCACGCCGTCTCTGAAGGCACCAAAGCCGTCACCAAATACACCAGCTCCAAGTAGACGCCAACGTCCTATCGTTGAAGAACATGAAAAGGCCCTTTTCAGGGCCACCAATACTCTTTACAAATAAAAATTTGGTTTAAAATTAACAGTTTCATCATTTGCATATTGGTAATTTTTTACTGCACTTTGGGTGTCATCTTTTATTCTAATGGATTAACAACTAGCGATTAGCAGTCCCAACTACCTACTTTTTTTGTTGTGTTATATTTTTTCGTACCTGCTATTTTAAAATGTCATTGCCTACTCAGTCCTAATAAGTAGTTTTATGACCGCTTCTCATAATTCTACCTTTTTTTGCATCCCCTGTGCTGTTACCTTTTTCTACATACTTCCTTTTAGCTTCACTTATTTTAAGTGTACAATATTTTTTTGCAGTTTGCCACTGATGTTTCGCATATATTGTGATCAACATGATAATAAACCACCGCAATTATTTTAGCTATTACCTCAAAGTACTTTGCACTTCTTCGAACATAAGCACTTTTTACTTCAATTTCAAGGGTCCCCTGCGAAACATCAATTCCTTTTCTGTGCGTCTTGTCGGCTTGGTACTAGGCAAACATGAAAAATGTTTAATTTTTTGAAATGAATAAAATACGTGTGCATGTGACTAATAATAATTAATCGATAAATTGGAAACAGAGTTCATTTAACGAAAAACCTGGCCAAACCGCAATAACACATTCGGGATGTTACACCAAAATTATTGTTGACTACAATAATAAGACTGTCGACATGAAATATGCTACGACTCTCATAGTTTATTTGAATCCTTTTTAAAATGGAAAATGAAAGTTTGCGAACTACTGCTACTAATAAAGACTGCGATTTACTGCTACTAATAAAGACTGTTGACGTCAAACGTGCTACGTCGCACATAACATATTTGAATCCTTTTTATTGGTGTTAAATGGAAAATGAAACAAACTCCCCCGTGAATGCATATGCACATATACCATGAACAAATTCCAAAAAAACCTAGCCTTTTGATGATGTCAAAATTGAATTTGAATCCTTTTTGAAATGGAAAATGAAAGTTTGCGAAACAAATCCCCCCCGTGAATGCATATGTACATATACCACGGACAAATTCTAAAAAAACGTTGCGTTTTGATGATGTCAAAATATTAACCAACTTTATGTAAAAGAGTTTGGTAGCCCTGAAAAGGGCTTTTTAAATTGAGTTTTACGTCAATAGGCGATGGTGGTAGTAAAGCGAGATTACTTCTTAGCGGCCGTCCTCTTGATGGCCTTGCTCTTGGCGGCGACTCCGGCCTTCTTGGGTTTGGGCGCTTTGGGTTTCTTTGTTGGGGGCTTTGTGGTGGTCTTGGCCTTAGTGGGGGTTTTAGACTTGGCGGCCTTCTTAGCCGGAGAAGCGGCGGCAGTCGTTTTCTTGGCAGCGGCTTTCTTGGGCTTGACTGCAGCGGCTGTAGTTTTCTTAGCTGCGGCGGGTTTGCGCTTCTGCACGCGTCCGGCTGCCTTGGCGGGGCTCTTAGCGGCGGCTGCGACTTTCTTGGGGGCGGCTTTGATCTTCTTAGCGGCGGGGGCGCCCTTCGCTTTGGCCTCCAGTTTGAAACTTCCAGCAGCGCCTTTGCCTTTGGTGCGAACCAGAGTGCCAGAGTCGACCGCGCCCTTCAGGTACTTTCTGATGAAAGGAGCCAGTTTGTCGGCGTCCACCTTGTAGTTGGCCGAAATGAACTTCTTGATGGCCTGGAGTGAGGATCCACCCCTTTCCTTGAGATCCGAGATAGCGTTGTTGACCATTTCCGAGGTCTTGGGATGAGTGGGCTTCTTCTGAGGCTTCTTGACGGCTGCGACTTTGGACTTCTTGGCCGGAGTCGTCGGTAGAGGAGAGGCTGCGACTGGAGATGCGGTGTCTGCCATCTTAGTTCTTCCCAGTTTGAGGATTGAAGAGAGAGTTTGAGAACGAGCGTTTCGAGTCGAGACGCGAGTGAATTTAATCGTTGCACGATCGGGGCATTGAGCGCTCGACGGAGCTCGCCGAACTTACGCGTTCGCTCTGTTCAGATTCTTCATCAAATCGTTCTCATTTCTGCTTCGCCTTGTCCCAAAATCTAGGTTTACTTAAAAAACTGCGCAATTTAATCGTTGCGTTGAAAACGGCAATCGTTTATAAGGGTTTTATCATCGTAAAAAGCTAAAATCTGTTGTTTAATTCGCATCAGCTTGAAATCAATGACTGATTCAATTTCAGAATGCATCCGCATCGTCACGCGGAGTGTCATTAAATGTGGAATAAATACACAATTTAAATGTTTACAACTGTTTTTACTGTCTAATATCGTTCTTAAATATTTAGATAAATGTCCAAAAGCTATTTCAAGTGTATAATTAACGTAATAAAGTAATGAGATGAAATTGAAACCACCAATCGTAACACACAGAACAGTCACTTCAGTCTTCGATACTCGACAATACAAATTATCATTTCTGCTTCGCTTAGTCCCAAAATTGCCAATTTTCTAAAAAAGTATTCAAATGAATCGATGTATTTAAAACAGCAATCGTAAATTAGGATTATATCGTCTTAAAATACTAAAATTCTTTATATAATTCACGTTAGCACACGAGCAATGACAAATTCAATTTAAGAATGAGTCCACACCGTCACGTAGAGCGTCGTTAAAAATGAAATATTAATGTATTTTAATAGTTTACATCTGTAATCAATGTCGAATATTATTTTTAAACATTTTTACAATAATATAAAAGTCATCTTTAATACATTAATATGTTAATAAATGAATTAGATGATATTGAAACAAACAATCGTAACACAGATCGATCTATAATCTCTATTATCAATTGACGCCTTTAATCTTTTCCTTTATCTAAAAACATCATTTATTAATTCTTAGTGCTTATATATATAAATTATAAACTAAATTATTATTGAAAATTTGGAAGATTCTTTAAAATATTTCCGATTAATGACATCGATTTGACTTTACTTATATTTTAAAACAAGAGTGATTCAAATGGCGTGCAGATTTTAAATGTTTAAAATTTATCCGAGTGTCCTTCCATAACTTTCAAAAACATACTTTGTAACGAATTTAATTTTGAACTTGGAAATCCTAAATCACTGCTATACCATTTAATAATTGATATAAGTCTGCGGAAAACAGCCAATGTAGTAATAATTGATATAAGTCTGCGGAAAACAGCCAATGTAGTAAGTTATATTGGGTTACATCCAAATTTATATTCTACATACAGCAGGTATATATTTAGCATCACTGAGGTCATAGGTTCGTGTCCTCGCCACTGCTGGTTAGATTTGGGGGTTTTGTGACTCCAAATCGATCGTTTCTCTATCAGAGTTTGCCAATTTTATCTGATCATTGCTGAAACGGTTCCTGAAAATTGGTATTAAAAAATCTAATCCTGTTGTCACAAAAATCTGCCTGTGTATAATTTGTATTAATTATACACAGTAATCTGAAATCCATAGATGTCACTATGATTATTATTTCTGATTAATTGTTATATTCTATATATTCTGATTCTATATGTATGTATTACTGTATTTCTGATTTCTGATTGTTTATGTATTTCATTAACGTACACCCGTCGCATTGGAGCTAATCTGTAATGGCGAGTGTGTATTGATTGTGACAATAAAATAAAATAAAATACATGGACCAATTTTATTTTGTAATATAGCCAGAGATACGCCGGCAGGCGTTGTATTCTTATATAAAAAAATAAATAAAAATACTATCCACTAAACCTTTCCAGGTAGCATTGAAAAAAAATGCATTGAACATGGGTCGTGTAAACCATGTCAATGTTTTTAAATACTGTTTTACACCGGAAATTTTAAATTTATAACCATAGCAGAATTGTTAAGTATTTTAGATTGTGGATTGGTATTTAGATTGTGCTTGTGGTTAATATTTTTAATGATAATTCCTCTGAGTTCAATCCATGCCTATCGATCTAGAGAATTATCTAGGATTCGATTCATATTTTAGATTGTGAACATTACATTTTAAAAACAATGAAGATGGAACTAGTTTTGGAAAAATACATTCATTAATAGACTTTTTTTGTTTATTTTATATTGTTGATATATTAGAGTCAAAACACATCTTTAAAAAACTCGAAATCTTCAACGATAATTATCTAGGGTAAAGATCTAGGGTTTGTTTGTGGATTAGCTACAATATTTATACCTGCTTTTTATTGGATTTCTAAATAATTTTACTTGGAAATGTTGGCGAAATTTTTAGCGTGGCGGGCTTTCAACAGAAAAGACGTCAGCACTTTAAGGGTTAATAAATGATCTTAAATGGCCAACATGCTATTTATTTATGTAAATAGTCGGTCAATGGGGGAATCAAATCCAGGAAGATAAAGAAAATTCAACGTTTTATTGTGTTCTTTTTTAACCCACCTACATACATATATATGTATGATGCAGGGTTTGTTGACATTCTTCCGACCTTTTTATGTGACACAACTTTAAATACACGAAACTTCATCGAATAATTCGCCAAGGATCAGGAAAATTTTAGAATATAAATAGACGCGAATGACGCATAAACGAAAGAATATGCTAAAATGAAATTGAGATGTTATTCGTTCATCAATAAGTTAACAGACAAGGTCATTATAATCCTAATGAATTAATTTATTTACTGATATATCGCTTATAGGGTAAATGTACGCAAGGTAGCAGCTTGATAAATTCTATTAAGTGTAATTTGTTATGCAAATATCAAATACGTAACTCAGAACCGAAAACTTTGTAAATGGTTTGGTGGCCCTGAAAAGGGCCTTTTTTTGTTTACGATGTCAATTCATTTATTTGTTTAACCGCCGAATCCGTAGAGGGTGCGTCCTTGTCTCTTGAGAGCGTAGACCACGTCCATGGCAGTGACGGTCTTGCGCTTGGCGTGCTCGGTGTAGGTGACGGCATCCCTGATCACGTTTTCTAGGAACACCTTGAGAACGCCTCGGGTCTCTTCGTAGATCAGACCCGAGATACGCTTGACTCCTCCACGGCGGGCGAGACGTCTGATGGCGGGTTTGGTGATGCCCTGGATGTTGTCTCGCAACACCTTCCTGTGACGTTTAGCGCCTCCTTTTCCCAACCCCTTTCCTCCCTTTCCGCGACCAGTCATCTTGAATCAGTGAAGTGTCGGTCGAACGAGAGTGAGAGCTAGACAGGCGTCCGAACAGGACGAACTCTGGCGAGCGAATGAGTCTCAACAAGAAAACGCCCGTATTTATACTTTCGGCGGCAGTGACTCATTATCACCAATTTTCCCAATAAATGCATACGATGCCAACAGAAACTTGCGACGAGGAATAGTAATATTTATTACATTTTATATGTGAATTAATCAAAATTATAAGATAAAAAAATCAATCGGGATTTCACTAGTTTTCAAACACGTTCAGTGCTTCTCAACGTGGTCGAATTTTTTCAACTAATTAATTTATTATTTAGAAACAAATGTAGATTTTCTTCTTTGTGGCTACGTTTTATCGATAGTTTTCTAGAGTAGTGACACTCCCTTGACCTATCTATCTAACGTGTTATATGGTATCGGACTCTCGGTGATGTTGAATGTAGATTTTGTTTTTACAAACCTCTTATATATTTCACTTCGCTCATGGTCGAACAAGATATGTGTATTATTTATTTATATAATTTTAGCTATTTACATAGATAATTATATCCTACATTATTCCGATAGATTTGAAACTTTGCCCTTTTTCGCGTTTTTATCTACAATAGATATCCAAATCAATACCGCCAATACGATGGTGAAAAATAATCGTAATCGGGACGCTTAACTCTTTGGGTGCTGACGTCTTTTCTGTTGAAAGCCCACCATGCTGAAAATTTCGCCAACATTTGCATCTAGATCTATTTAGAAATCCAATAGAAAGCAGGCAGTAGTGTCACCCCAATTTTGGAACAACGGGTTTCCAAATTTTTTTCAATTTATATATATATTTCAAAAAAGGTCTTTTCTCTTTACCTGCTATGTAATCGACTGTGACCTTTTCGAATTTGTAACCGTTCAAAACAATTTTCAAGATTTGTATAGTTTTTGAAAAAATTATATGAATTTTTAAATTTCTAACGGGTTTCCGGAATCTTTTAATTTTTAACAACGGGTTTCAGGAAACCATTAAGGTGACAGGTAAGGTGTAAGCAGGTATAAAAACCCAAAATCACCACTCAAAATAACTATCGCCGACGATTTCGAGATTTGTAAAGGTGTGTTTAGACTCTCTAATATATCTTGCTACAATATAAAATAAACAGAAGAAGTCTATTGATGAATGTGTTGTTCCAAAACTAGTTGCATCTTCTTAATTGTAGTTAAAATGTAATGCTCACAATCCACATATGTGCCAAGGCACAATCTAAAATACTCAGCAGTTAGGGATTTTCATCGAGAAATTCTGATATAGTTATAAATGTAGAAATTCCGGTCTAAACCAGTCTTTATAAACATTGACACGGATTACACGACCCATGTTCAATACTACCTGGAAAGGCTTTTAGCGGTAAGTATTCTTATTTATTTTTTATATACTCAAAAAACAGCCTATCGGCGTATATTTCAAGCTTATGGACTTGTTGGAAAAACGCCAATCGGCGTTGCTCAACATTCAAAGGGTTAATACGAATCGAAAAAAAAAGTTTAATTGTAACATCTAGGATATAAAATGTTTATATTTAATATCTAAGCAGGTACTATATTAAGTTCATATGTTAAAATATAAATATATTTTATTATTGAATGCAAAATAAATTCTGCATCATGTATCTTCTCAGTTTGAGAGCAACTGTAAAAACGCACCAGGTGGTAGCGTTTGCCGCCCAAACTGACCAATCACAGCACTCGCATATGCTATAAATATTTGTGCAATGCGGCCGAGACCGCATTCTACGTGCGTCTTTCGCTCGGACAAGACGTTCTTCAGCACACTTGACAATGGCCCGTACCAAGCAGACTGCCCGTAAATCCACCGGAGGAAAGGCTCCCCGCAAACAACTGGCCACGAAAGCCGCCCGCAAGAGTGCGCCCGCCACCGGAGGAGTGAAGAAGCCCCATCGTTATCGGCCCGGAACTGTCGCGCTCCGAGAGATCCGTCGCTACCAGAAGAGCACTGAACTGCTCATCCGCAAACTGCCTTTCCAGCGCCTGGTTCGTGAGATCGCCCAAGACTTCAAGACCGACTTGCGTTTCCAGAGCTCTGCCGTTATGGCCCTCCAGGAAGCTAGCGAGGCTTACCTCGTCGGTCTCTTTGAAGATACCAACTTGTGCGCAATCCACGCCAAGCGCGTCACCATCATGCCCAAAGACATCCAATTGGCCAGACGTATCCGCGGAGAACGCGCCTAAATATCTACTGACCTACTATTAAACAAAACGGCCCTTTTCAGGGCCACAAACAATATATTTCGGATTTATTTCTCATGATTTACGAATATAGTTTTCAGTCGCGATTTTCTAATCTGAACGGCCATACAAAAACTCGGGAACTAGACAGTCACGTCTCGGCACCTTCATCACATATAATACGTATGTTTTTAGCAGGGTGGGGATCAACGTATGAAATAATGAATAAATCAGTAAGTATCTACGTTCATAGTGTGTATGAATTTCGCATTCAAATCAATCTAATGAAGTAGGCGCCGTTGGAATTAGTCTGTTTTTCGCAGTAACATCCGAATTCGTGTTTTCCATATGAGCGTCTCATTGAAGTTAGTGATTTTGATGAAATATAAATTTATTAGTGGATTTTAGTTCAACAAAATTGGAGACTAGTTGGCATGTACTATTAATTATAGAACATCTTAAAAAAGGAGTCGGTGCATTTTTATTTACAACTTCGATTCCATAGCTCTTCGTTTTATTACAAGCCTCAGCTTGGTTTCGCTTTTTAGCGTCTATTTTTTCTTTATTTTAAATACAACATATTTACATATAATTTAGAATTAAGATGAAAGTATTACAAATCATGATAATTTAAAAGAAGCTAATAAATAGCCTTGTAAAAATTAGGAAAATAAAGACAATCGGAAAAACGTGAAATTTAAATTAACACTATGCTTGAACACTTTAGACAGACAAACTACGATGACAGTTGCCAGTATATCATAACTTATGATTCATAAGGTTCTAAATTACTTTTTATATTTTCTAAATTATTTGAAGAGTGGTATTCATATATCTCTAAGCGTTGAGTCTGTGATTATTGAAAAGATGTTAAATAATAACCATTTATGCAATTTTTGAACCGGCCACAAATGCATTAAATTATTTTAATGAATTACAAAAAAATGGTTGTGATCAAGACCCGAGGTATTGGGATTTTAGTAAAATATGATACCAGTTGTATGGTTCCTGTAACGAACCACGTAACTCGTTCAAGCACCATTTCTTCTAAATTATTTCCATAATGAACGGGTAAAACGGATATGTGATCTTATTATATGTTTATTGATATACATTTGATTGGATTGACTAATTTTAAATTTTTATTTTATCAGCATCCATTTGGATATTTGACGATTTTAACAATATTCCCATCCATTTCGAATTCAATACAATTTTTGAATTGCAGTAACGAAAATATTGTCATGACCGAACAGACGTTTAAAAATATTGGTGGCCCTGAAAAGGGCCGTTTGATTGTGGGAAAACAGACTTGTCTGTCGCTTATGCCTTCTTTTCGGTCTTCTTGGGCAACAAGACAGCTTGGATGTTGGGCAGGACGCCTCCTTGAGCGATGGTCACTCCAGAGAGCAATTTGTTCAATTCTTCGTCGTTGCGGATGGCCAGTTGGAGATGGCGAGGGATAATTCTGGTCTTCTTGTTGTCACGAGCGGCGTTTCCGGCCAACTCGAGGACTTCAGCAGCCAAATATTCCATGACGGCGGCCAAGTAGACGGGGGCTCCGGCTCCCACGCGCTCCGCGTAATTGCCTTTCCTCAGCAGACGATGGATCCTGCCCACGGGGAACTGCAGACCAGCTCGGCTGGAGCGCGACTTTGCCTTTCCCTTCACCTTGCCTCCTTTTCCACGGCCGGACATGACGAGTTGGAGTTGTGTGTAGCGACGGAGTGAAAGCGAGCACGGTGCGGACTAGCGCACGGTGCGAGAGATGGCGAGCGAATGACAAAAATTCGGATCCGCCTGTATTTATCAACACGACCTCAACGTACACGCGTTTGCGCAAAACAGACACATCTGCCGTCGACGCGGAGGGGCGAAGTAACCACAAGGAAATTTTGCAGTTGACGTCGACGGACAGAGGCCCACGCACTTGCAGTGAACGGTCGTGCTCCGCAAAAACTAGCCGTGTCGCCGCAACAGCTACCTGCGCCGGTCATACTGTCGCAACCGCCAGAACCCAAAACATCAACCGAGTCGTCACAGCTACACATTCTAGCTGACGCCACTACTCGCTACCGGCATCAACCATGTCGGTAGCGACGTCGACGGACAGCGAAGGGAGCTCCCGGAGGAGCTCCGACAGCGAATACAACAGCGACGCCAGCAATGACAGCTCCAACAAAACAAAGGCTGTCATAAAAAAACTCAGAGCTCAAAACAATGAGCTGAAGGAGCGACTCTCCGCCCTCGAGAGTGCTTTCGAGGAAGCACGAGATGCCTATACGGCAGACCGCTTGGCCTTCGTTACCGACCGAGCGGCTTTCGTAGCCGCCCCATCAAATTCGAGCGCAGCCCCCATAGCAGCTCCAAATGTCACAAACGCCAAACCCAAGGTAGCCCCGGTTTTCCTCAAAAAGCCCGCTGACTACCCAACCGTTTACCGCAAACTCAAGAGGTGAAATCTGAAGTTTGAATCTGTCTACAACAGTAGCACCGCCAAAATCACCCCCCTTACCATTGCCGATTACCGAGACATTACGAAATTTCTTGAAACAGAGAAGTTCCAGTTCTACGCCCATCCCCTAACAGAGGACAAACCTCTAAAAATTGTCATTCGAGGCATTAATCCCAGCTTCACTGAAACTGAAGTCCTCGAAGAAATAATTCACCTTGGCTACAAAGCCACTAAAGCCACCGTCATGAAATCTCGACGTAACAAATGTAACATGCCCATGTTTACGGTTGAAACCACGCGCGATGAAGAGGGGAAAAAACTATTCGACCACTCCAGCATCTTCGGACAACAGGTTCGCACTGAATCGCTCCGTCGCGGAGACACTGTACCCCAGTGTCACCGCTGCCAGGCCTTCGGACACGGCTCCAATAACTGTCACATTGACCCCCTATGCATTAAATGCGCAGGCTCACACTTGACCACCCAGTGCGACTCCAATATTACTACCCCAGTCTGCACTAGTTGCAATGGTGCACACGTTTCCAGCTATAGAGGCTGCATTCTCAACCCTAACAACAAGAGCAAGAAAAGCACCCGCCAACCCCGAAACCCCACACCCCCCCAACCTCCAAAACCACACCACCCACATTACTCATATTCTCAATCAAACTTCCCGCCTCTAATTTCCACCACCCCAGACCCCCTGCCTAAAATAGTAACACCGTGGACGACTGAAAGCTTCAACCAAATGCAGACGACGATGTCGACCATCCTAGCCCTACTTAAACAACAACAACAAAAATGACTCGATACCTCAAGATCGTTTACTGGAACGCTTGCAGCATACTCAGCAAGCGTGTCGAATTCGAGCAATTCTTGCTCCAACACTCCATTGATATCGCACTAGTAAACGAAACTTGGCTCAAACCTGGCAATCGACTAAACTTCCCAAACTACACCACATACAGAAACGACAGAATAGGCAAAGCCGCCGGCGGCACTGCCATATTCATCAAACACACAATTCAACACAACTTGGCCCCGCGGCCGATCACCACAGGGATAGAACTGACGTCGGTAGAAGTTTGGACTAACACTGGCACCCCACTCATCCTCCACGCAGTTTACAACCCACCAAAACAACACTTACTCACCACAGACTTGGACAAAATATTCAACACCAACAAAGCCACCATTGCCACAGGCGACCTTAACGCCAAACATTCCAGATGGAACAGTCAAGCCACTAACAAAAATGGGAAAACTCTCCTAAGTTATTCCCAACTCTCAAACCCAAAAGTCTCCGTTACGGCCCCAGACGAACCCACAAGAATCCCCACTAACTTCAAAGGCAGACCTGATATCTTAGACATCGTTCTAACTCAAAATTTTCCAGGTGCGCAGTCCTTGACTGTAGTAAATGATCTCTCTTCCGACAGCCTTTGAAGCCAGCACCACTAGCACACCCCACTCTCCCCTGCACCCGCAAGCTTTACCCCCCGACATTCGCGATCTTATTCGCCTTAAGAATAGAGCTAGGAAGGCATTCCAAAGGAACAAGGACCCAATCCTCAAACAGCGAATGAACAGACTTCAACAAGACGTTAAAAACGCCTTGTGGCAACTGTTCCGACTTTTATAATGACGTGTGGCAAACAGTCTTATTAACTGATTGTCGATTGGCATTATTGACGAGTTGGAAGTAGTGTGGACCCAAGCGGAAGAACGCTACGGTCGAGTAGTCAGCGAAAAGACGGCGTACGTAGAAGTTGTGTTCTCGTACGTTCCGCTGAACCACCACGTGCAGATTTTACATTTCAATAAACTACATCAAACCATTATCGAAGTCTTTTCCATGATGGTCATTTCGAACCGGACACCAGTAACCTAGGCCACAACACCAAACGGGAAAACCAATAGGAAAAAACGTGGTCGAGAAAAAATGGATGTCAATTAAGAAATCGGTATCGTTCCTTTGTTACTATCCATACCTTTCCAATACTAATAACATGTTTGCTTCTATTTCAGCAATATATTGATTGATGTACAGAGGTACATGACCGCGTGATTGACGCAGAAAATATATAAATAAAAACATAACCTACAAAGACGCATGGGACACAGAGGTAATCCAAAATTATCGGAACGATCACATAAACATCGTTAAGGATATTCAAGTAAGTGAATGTATTCAATCTCAGGCAATCTGTTCAAAATCTGTTAGCCAGCAGCATAGCTCGGACGTTAAGCTTCTGCTTACCGTCAAGAAGGTGCCGGGTTCAATCCCTGAATGAAAATGAATTTTTCAGAGTATGCTGTTGGTCAGACCTGGACTTGTGACTCCAGGTTGATCGTCTCCTATCAGAGTTTGCCAATTTTCTCTGATTTCATTGTTGAAACGGTTCCCGGAAAAAAAAATTGGCTAAAAATCCTTCCTACCTACTATGTCACCATTATTTGAAATTTGATTGATGTACAATAAAAATTTATGTACAATTCATAGATGTCTCGTTAATTTGCGAGTTTTTTCAGTGTCTCGCAATTCAACGACTTATAATAAAAATGCTGCATTTGTATTTGTAATTGGCCAGGAAGGCGCATTGGGATTTACCTGTAAGGCCTTCCTGGTATATATGTAAAATAAAAATAATAAAAATAATAATAATAATAAAAGGCAATCATGTGGGTAGGTCAGTTTTTAAAATATGTTTTAAAGTATAACAATTAATTAACGCGATTGTATAAAATAATATCGCGCTACGAAGGAATGTTTCATCGGTCGCATCGAATTTCGTATTAAAAGTGTAAAATCAGATGTAGTGTAAAATTAGCAAAGCACGTGGGGAATTATACTTGTAGCCCCAAAGTGGTTTAAAGCAAGTACATACCGGTATATTCATACATCGGTAGATCTATTTGTTTCTTAATGTGTGTAGAAACATCCTCCCCCCCCCCTTCTCCACGATAAATGTGGAATTATACTTGTAGCCCCAAAGTGGCTTAAACCAAGTACATACCGGTATATTCATACATCGGTAGATCTTTGTTTCTTAATGTGTGTAGAAACACCCTCCCCCCCCCCCTCCACAATAAATGTGGAATTATACTTGTAGCCCCAAAGTGGTTTAAACCAAGTACATACCGGTATATTCATACATCGGTAGATCTTTGTTTCTTAATGTGTGTAGAAACACCCTCCCCCCCCCCCCCTCCACGATAAATGTGGAATTACACTTGTAGCCCCAAAGTGGCTTAAACCAAGTACGTACCGGTATATTCATACATCGGTAGATCTCTTTGTTTCATAATGTGTGATGAAACAGTGGTGATTTAAAATAAATCACAAGACTTGTAGCCCCAAAGTGGATTAAATCAAGTACATACCGGTATATTCATACATCGGTAGATCTCTTTGTTTCATAATGTGTGATGAAACAGTGGTGATTTAAAATAAATCACAAGACTTGTAGCCCCAAAGTGGTTTAAATCAAGCACCCACCAATTTAGGGTTGTTATTTCTTCCAAAATATGTTGGATAGATTCTGGTGATAATAGTTAAAGTAGAATATTAAGATTCACGGTTAATCATTGAATATTATTACCTTATCTCTACGAATAGTTCAATTGACAGCTATAGTAGAGAATAACTGTATTTATGAGACGAAATAGTGCAACTTTCTGAAACAAATGTCAAGTGCTGAAAACGAGGAAATAGAAGCTTCGACTTCCCAGTCGCATAAAGGTCGAAATCCAACTAGGGACGTAGAACCTATTAGAGACAGGTCAAGCTCTAGAATACATCAGACTCGAAGTCAGACTCAATCGATAGAAATATTAGCGAAGGAAAATAAACTAGAAGTTATAATGACGTCAATAGAATTAAGGTATTCAGGCGCGGTACAAAGACTAAAAGGAAAAATAGATAAATCCTCCGAATT